>NW_022196896.1:119868028-119885866 GCF_008632895.1 Mastomys coucha
GAGTTTATTTTGGGCTTATAGTTACAGAAGGTTAGAGTCCATAATGGCAGAGTAAAGGTAATAGGTGGCAGGTAGCTGAATCAATAGTTGAGAGTTCACATCTTGGACCGTAAATGGGAAGCAGAGAGCTAACGCAAACTGACATGAGTCTTTTGGAACTGCAAACCCCACCCTCTGTGAAATACCTCCTTCAGCAAGGCTACACCTCCTACTTCTCCCCAGACAACTACCAATTAGGGACTAAGTATTCAAATGTCCAAGATTATGGGGGCATCTTACTCAAACTGACACACTTTCTAGATCCTTTTTTGAATCAAAATTTTAGGGTGAAATAGATATATTTCAAAACACAATAATATTTTTATCTTCATTTTGTGAAAAAGAGATTTCTTTGCATATGTTTAGTAGATGGGAACATCTGGACTGGAATATTAGGTTCAACCCATTGTTTTTTCTTCTATGCCATTGTGCGAGTTATTTAGCTCCAGAAAAAGCTAGAGGAAGTAGTGTGAAGCTGTTATTAGCAAAGGTGAATATGGCAAAGATGAACATAAAATTGGAGGTGCCTTGAAATACCTTGACCTCAGTTTTACCACCCATAGACTGTCTATCAGCTAATACAAAATCTGATGATATAGGTTATGGAAAGTACTTTTGCCAATTGTCTTTCAGTACATTTAAAAAATTATTTTTAACATTCACTTAACTCAATAATTCTCTATGAGAATTTAAAAAATGTTATTTTTATTTACACACCTGTGTCTATATATGAGTATGCAAATGTGCATATGGTTGCCTGTGGAGGCCAGACGTCCCTGCTCTGTGCTGATCTGTGATAAGTGTAGCAGAGGTAGTTCTAGCTTCACGTGGGAAGGGTGCAGCCTCTGAATTCATAAGCAAGCACTCAGGACAGCAAGTAGGTTTTCCTTGTGGCTCCTCAGAAGTTAAAGTTAGGATGGCAGAAATACATAGATGGAGGACTGTCACTGTCCAGCAGCAACATTAAGGAGTGGGTTACCTGGAAATATGGAGTTAGAAAGAAGAGCAGTAGCAAGAGAGAGTTAGGGATAGGATAGAGTGGCCACAGATATACCTACCCACGTGGAAAGGTAAAAATTAGACGGGAGACATGACTGCTCAGCCATCTTGAACCTTTAATGTCCTCCTTTGTTCCCCCAACAGGTATATTACCTGGGGAAAAACCACTCCCCCCAAATACGTCAACATGTCAGTCCAATCAGCGACTTCCTTGTTTCTCTGTGGAGGTGGAGCTTTCGAATGTAACTGGAACCAGGTTGGAGGCGTGGCAAATAGCAGGAGATGGGCAGAGAGGTGTGGCTATCAGAGGCAGGTCTCAAACCAGGGGGGTTACAGAGGACTGCCAATAGGAAGTGCAGGTGCCCAGTAAGACCCTCATATTGTAGTGTGGGGGGAATCCCAGAAGGGCCACTATTGGGACTGTCTGTAGAGGGAAAAGGTAATGGCCTGCGATGGTGGTGCTAGAGCCCCAGAGATGGAGGATCTATTTGTAGCTCAAAGCACAGATCCTCAGATAGGAGTGGTCCTCTGTGGGATTTTGAGAAACAGAAAGATTATTTTGGTACTGAAAAAAAAAACACAACAGTTGTTCTCTCTAGCCAGAGACTCTACAGTTTGCTTTAAAATTTTTTCTTTCCTCATTTTAAGTTTTGTTGAAAAGTTCAATCATGAGTACTGGTTTCTCACTTTTAGCTAATCTGGGATGTTTTAATCATACCTCTCCCATAAATATAAAAGTAAATTGTAGCTTAGCCTAGTTTTACAATGCTTCTATGGAGTGGGTCATGTGCCTTCATGGGATTTTAGATGTAAGATATGCCCAATGGAAACAATATGAGGTTCACACTATAGGCAGTAAATAATTAGAAAACATGTCCAAATAACTCTTCCTTCGGGAGACCAGAGAGTAAACTTGTTGTATGAAAGTACTTTGAAGGATTAAGGATTCTTGGGACCAATTCCTACACTCACAGTTATCCTATTTGGATACTCTCATTGGTAATTTGAAAAATATAGTCTGAACAATACTGTGCGTCGGATTCTTCTTTTCTTGGCTTCACTACGTTACTTGCTTTAGGTGATAGACGATCCAGCGTTCAAGGAGAGTCTCATAACTCATTGAGATGTACGCTTTGGCTCCTCCTGAGAGCTTGCAGCCATCACATTGGGTAAAGTCTGGGTTACCCTGGTTAGAATGAAAATGCCCCCATGGACTTACAGGGAATGGAACTATTAGGAGATGTGGCCTTGTTGGTACGTGGTTGTTGGTATCCCACTCCAGCAGCATGGACTTGCTGGAGGAAGTGTGTCAGGAGAGTGGACTTTGAGGTTTCAAATGGTCAAGTCAGGCCCAGTGTCACTGTTTCTGTTACCTGCATCTGGATGTTGAACTTTCAGGCTCCTTCTTCAGCAGCATGTCTGCCTGTGTGCCAGCATGCTTTTTTGGTCATGACAATAATGGACTAAATGACAGTAAGTGAACCCCAATTAAATGTTTTCCATTATAAGAGTTGCCATGTTCCTGGTGTCTCCTTACAATGATTATATCCTAACTAAGATACTGCCAAGTAATGTGACAAATGTTCTGAATCATCTGCTGTCATGGCCTGCTTGCCCTTGGGGTATCCAGGCTCCATTGCTCACTAGGCTGAACTGGGAGGAAGGAATCTTAGCTGGGTGGGGTAGGTTAGACAGGGTCTCAGTTGGATTGAGTCCAGGAGAAACAGCCTTCCCCAGAAGTGGTTTTCAGTGAAACAACTCTTTATTGGTGTGTGTGTGTGAAGAAGTGCTATGTAGACCTTAGAGAGTGGCTAGGGGTTTGGGGGTGAGTGTACATCATTGGCTGGGACGGAGGTGTTGGGATTTCTGCTTTATTTGCATGAAAGGAATTCCAGGTGCTTGTTGGACATGTCCTTATTGGAAGAGAGGAAGTTTAACATGAGACCTGGTCACCAGGCCACTTGAGCACGGGCAGCAGAGGTGGGGGTCTCAAGGCTTATGTGTAGTGGGACATGTAGGTCCAGAGCAGGGAGGAAGCAGTCCCGTTCCTGCAGGTCTAAGGATGAGCATTTTGGGGGTTGGACATGTCTTGATCTCACTCTTACTTTGGACTGGCTCTCCTAGTCACATGGCTTTTTGGCTCCACAGTCATCCTGTTAACACCTGGTAATACTGAGAGATAAGTTATACACTTTCCATGAGGCTATGTGCTGTGTTTTCCAGTCCCACCCAAGCCAATCAAAAAGAATCACTGGGCAGATCACATACTAATAAAAAATCACTTTTCTGTTCAAAAACACTTAATATGAGAGTTTGTTAGGCAGCAAACATTAGCCATTATTACAAAATTATTTTCTCTTGGCCATTCTCAAAATTACAAGTATATTGATCTTAAATCTTTTCTGTCATGAATTGGATAATGTTCTCCTAAGTTCAAAGTCTCCCTAAACTTCGGAATGTGAACGTATTTATAAGTAGGACCCTTGGAGATGCAGAGAAGACAAGAACTAACATGACATTGGAGATGCAGAGAAGACAAGAGCTAACATGACATGGTACTGAGTTTGGATGCCCCTAAACCATTGACGGTTCTTGTTCAAAGACAGAAAAAGACACATGGAGTGCCCAGAAAAAAAGAGAAGATGGGACACAGGGAAAGGAGGAATATTGGAGCTTACTGGCTGCCAGCCTGGATCTAGGGTCAGTGAAAAACCCTAATTCCAGGGAGTAAGGTGAAATGTGGGAGAGCAGAACATCCAAGATCCTCTTCTGGCTTATGCACATGGGCATGCATGACTATGTCTGCACAAACAGCACAGACATCTCTCCCTCCCTCCTCTCCCCCCGCCACATACACACACACACATACATACACACACATACATACACACACATGCACACACACATGCACACACCACACACACACATACACACATGCACACACCACACACACACACATACACATCACACACACACATACACACCACACACACACATACACACACCACACACCACACACTCACACATGCACATACCACACATACACACACATACACACCACACACACCACACACACATACACACACACACACACACACACACACACACACACACAGACTGGTGGCACTTTTAATCCCAGCAGTGGATTAAAAGTGGGGAGGCAGAAATAGGAGGATCCCTGGAATTCGCCCTCCATGCAGTCTAGCTGAATCAGGAAACTCCAGATTCAGTGAAGGACCCTGTTTTGAAAAGCAAGGTGGAGAGCTTTGATGGTTTTTGTTGACTGTCAATTTAACAGGATTGGGAATTACTTCAGAGGCAAGTCTCTAGGCACAACTGGGAGGAATTACTTTGATTAGGTTATCCTCTGGGAATGCCTACAAGGCATTACCTTGATTAAAGTGCAAAGGCATCCTCTAAAGGCTGGGGTATCGTTCCTTGGCTTGGGTAGCAGACTGCATAAAAAGTAGAAAGTTAGCTGAACACAGGCATTAATCTCTCTCCACTTCTGAACTGTGAGTATAATGTGATCAGTTGCCTCAAGCTCCTGCAACCAAATGTTCTTTCCACAATTGACTGTTTCTGGAACTATGTGCCCAAATATGCCCTTTCCTTCTTGACTTGCTACTATTAGGCATTTTGTTACAGCAAAGAGAAAAGTAAGTAAGACGAGTGATGAAGGAAGATGTCCGTGTTAACCTCTGGCCTCTGTGTACCCCTCCTTGGGTAGGTACACCACACATGAGAAAAATAATCATGGCATTTTTAATATCTCTAAAACCAGAAAGCATGATCTTTTCTTAAAAATGCCAAGAATATGTATGATCTCTGTCTCAAAACAGTTGCTCTACCACTAGAAATTCCTTCCACGACCCTTGTCGCGGACTCACAGGTGTGGCCCCTCACTGCTCTCCATTCCTGAACTTTGTCAAAGGCAGCCTAGGGCAAGACAGAAGAAAAGCAATGGAGAAAATGTAGAGAGGTGAACAGCGAGGGAACACAATGACTACTTTACAAACCAGTGTCCTTCCAGTCAGCTTCCAGGACAGAGTCATTTACAGGGGTGTATATAGATGCCTTTACAATTTGCCAAGAGTCACTTTGTCTATTCCCAGGACCTCCTGGAATTTTCCCTTTTGGAGAAACTGCTCTGAAGACACACATTGGACTTGAGTATGACATCATGTTGGTAATAACACACAGAATAAGGTGTCGAGTTTTTATATGAAGGGCAATGAGGGTCTCCAAGATAGAGTGGGTAATAATGATTTCATAGTCACTCCATGATAGCATATGGAAATTCATGATTATTTTAGGCCCTGGTCAAAAATGTCAGAATGTGAATAATTCACTAGGCAGCACTGTGTATTTTATCCCAATTTTTCTCTCACTTTGCAACCAAGTATGTAGTAATTTTTAGCATCTTCCTTCTTATACTATTACTGACATTGTGAGAAAATGAAAGGATATATTTGGATTAGCATTTATATAAGATTTTTATTTTTATGAATCACTTTAGAAAAGTTTATATTAGTTTTATTTTTCTTGGCCATGTATGTTAGCTTGTATTCTGCTATTTGCATTTTGCAACTAGATTCACTGAAATACAAGAAGTTACAAAATAACTGACCTGAAAGTTAATAGGAAAGTTGAGATTAATCATAGGTGTAGTTTAGGATTGCCGTATCAAACACAGCATCTTGCCCAAGTCAACCGGACCAAGCCTGTCAGTGAGCGGAAGAGAACCTGATTACATTTCTGGCAGATTTAGAAGCTAATTAATCAGTCGGTAAGGCAAAGTTACCAACAAGCCTTGACCATATTTCAGAAACGTCAGCTCAAGTTTAGTCTGGGGGAAGACTCAGACTATTGTAAAACCTTTCTTCTGAGCTCCAGAACTATTTTTAGATGGTCTAATATATTGTGCATCAGCTAGATTTTCTAAAATCAGCTTATTCAAGACTGCCAGCTGGGTGCTGGTGGCCTACACCTTTAATCCCAGCACTCAAGAGGCAGAGTCAGGAGGATATCTGTGAGTTCAAGGCCAGCTGGTCTATAGAGCTAGTTCCAGGACAGGTAAAAGTGTAGAGAGAAACCCTGTCTGAAACAACAACAACAACCACCCTCCAAACAAAAAACCCAAAAGAATAAACCCCAAAAAGACTGTCAGTCTACCTGTAAACTTCATCTTTCTTGTACATTCCCTATAGACATGAGCTGCTGTTGAAATACTTTATATCAAACTGGATGCCAGGTCCTGATCTTAGTTCCTTCTTACTCATAATTATAAAAGATACTTAGTGTCCTGGCTGTTTGTTTTTACAAATGAATTTAAGAATTGTTCTTTCAAGGTCTATAAAGAATTGTGTTAGCTGAGTAGTACTCCATTATGCAAATGTACCACATTCTCTGCATCCATTCCTCTGTTGAGGAACATCTGGGTTCTTTTCAGCGTCTGGCTATTATAAATAAGGCTGCTGAGAACATTGTGAAGTATGTGTCCTTGTTATATGTTGGAGTACCTTTTGTGTATATGCCCATGAGTGATATAGCTGGGTCCTCAGGTAGTACAGTGTCCAATTTTCTGACGAATCACCAGACTGATTTCCAGAGTGATTGTACCAGCTTGGAATCCCACCAGGAATGGGGAGGAGTGTTCCTCTATCTCTACATCCTCGCCAGCATCTGCTGTCACCTGAGTTTTTGAACTTAGCCATTCTGACTGGTGTGAGGTAGAATCTCAGGGTTGTTTTGATTTGCATTTCCCTGATGACTAAGGATGCTGAACATTTCTTTAGGTGCTTCTCAGCCATTTGATATTCCTCAGTTGAGAATTCTCTGTTTAGCTCTGTACCCCATTTTTAATAGGGTTATTTGGTTCTCTGGAGTCTAATTCCTTGAGTTTTTTGTGTGTGTTGTATACTAGCCCTCTATCAGATATAGGATTGGTAAAGATGTTTTCCCAATCTGTTGGTTGTCATTTTGTCCTATTGACAGTGTCCTTTGCTTTACAGAAGCTTTGCAATTTTATGAGACCCCATTTGTTGATTCTTGATCTTAGGGAATAAGCAAATTGCTCAGGAAATTTTCGCCAGTGCCCACATATTCAAGACTCTTCCCTACTTTCTCTTCTATTAGATTCAGTGTATCTGGTTTTATGTGGAGGTCCCCTTGATCCACTTGGACTTGAGCTATGTACAAGGAGATAAGAATGGATTGATTTGCATTCTTCTACATGCTGACCTTCACTTAAGCTAGCACCATTTGTTGAATATGCTGTCTTTTTCCACTGGATGGTTTTAGCTTCTTTGTCAAAGATCAAGTGACCATAGGTGTGTGTGTTAACTTCTAGGTCTTCAATTCTATTCCATTGATCTACATGCCTTACTCTGTACCAGTACCCTGAGGTTTAGACTTTTTTTTTTTTTATTACTATTGCTCTGTAATAGAGCTTGAGGTCAGGGATGGTGATTGCCCACGAATTTCCTTTATTGTTGAGAATAGTTTTTACTATCTTGGGTGGTTCATTGTTCCAAATGAATTTGAGAATTGCTCTTTCTATATCTGTGAAGAATTGAGTTTGAATTTTGATGAGGATTGCATTGAATCTGTAGATTGCCTTCAGTAAGATGGCCATTTTTACTATGTTAATCCTGCCAAACCATGAGCATAGGAAATCTTTCTATCTTCTGAGGTCTTCTTCAATTTCTTTCTTCAGAGACTTGAAGTTCTTGTCATACAGATCTTTCACTTGTTTGTTTAGAGTTACACCAAGATATTTTGTATTATTTGTGACTATAGTGAAGGGTGTAATTTTTCTAATTTCTTTCTCAGCCTGTTTATCCTTTGAGTAAAAGAAGGCTACTGATTTGTTTGGGTTTATTTTATATCCAGTCACTTTGCTGAAGTTGTTTATCAGCTGAAGGAGCTCTCTGGTGGAATTTTTGGCATCACTTAAGTATACTTATCATCTGCGAATAGTGATAATTTGACTTTTCCTTTCTAATTTGTATCACTTTGATCTCCTTTTGCTGTCTAATTGCTCTGGCTAAAACTTTGAGTACAATATTGGAAAGGGAGAGAGTAGGCAGCCTTGTCTAGTTCATGCTTTTCATGGGGTTACTTCAAGTTTTTCTCCATTTAGTTTGTTGTTGACTACTGGTTTGCTGTATATTGCTTTTACTATGTTTAGGTATAAGCCTTGAATTCCTGTTCTTTCTAAGACTTTTAACATGAAGAGATATTGAATTTTGTCAAATGCTTTTTTAGCATCTAATGAAATGATCATGTGTTTTTTGTTTGTTTGTTTGTTTATATAGTGGATTATGTTGATGGATTTCCATACATTGAACCATCCCTGCCTCCCTGGGATGAAGTCTACTTGTTCATGGTGAATGATCATTGTGATGTGTTCTTGGATTCAGTTTTTGAGAATTTTATTGAGTATTTTTGCATCAATATTCATAAAGGAAATTGGCCTGAAGTTTGCTTTCTTTGTTGGGTCTTTGTGTAGTTTTGGTATCATTATAACTGTGGCTTCATAGAACAAATTAGGTAGTGTTCTTTTTGTTTTTATTTTTGTGGAATAGTTCAAAGAGTTTGGAAGGAGGTCTTTTTTGAAGGTCTGATAGGATTCTGCACTAAATCCATCTGGTCTTGGACTTTTTTTGGTTGGGAGACTTTTAATGACTGCATCTATTTCTTTAGGTGTTATGGGACTGTTTAGATGGTTTATCTGATCCTGATTTAACTTTGGTACCTGGTATGTCTCTATAAAATTGTCCATTTCATCCAGATTTTCCAGTTTTGTTGAGTATAGGTTTTTGTAGTAGGATCTGATAATTTTAACTTCATGAAATTTGCAGGCAAATCAACTGAACTAGAAAATATCCTGAGTGAGATAACACAGTCACAAAAGAACACACATGGTATGTACTTGCTGATAAGTGGATATTAGGAATGAAGCTCAGAATACCCATGATACAACTTACAGACCATATGAAGGTTAAAAAGAAGGAAGACCAAAGTGTAGATGCCTCAGTCCTACTTAGAAGGGGGAACAAAATAATCACAGGAGGTAGGGCATGGGTGTGACTTGGGAGGAAGAAAGGAGGGGAAGAGGAAAAAAGGAGGCCAAGATCAGGTGTGGGAGGAGATGGGAAGAGATGTACAAAGGGTAAGAAAATTGAACGGAGGTATGTAGCAATGTGAGATGGGGAACCTCAGGCAGCTACCAGCACATCCCAGATGCCAGGAAAGCAAGAGGCTTCCAGGATCCAATGGGGATGACATTACCGAAGTACCCAGCAAAGGGGAGAGAGGACCTGTAGAGACCTTATCCAGAAGTTAGGCACGACTCCCAGTTGAGGGATGGGGTCACCCACCCTTCTTAAAATATTAATCCAGAATTGCTCCTGTCTAAAGGAAATATGGGGACAAAGAGTGGAGCAGAGACTGAAGGAAAGGCCATCCAGAGACTACCTTACCCCACCTGGGGATCTATCCCATAGGCAGCTACCAAACCCAGACACTATTGCTAATGCCAAGAAGTGCTTGTTGACAGGAGTCTGATATGGATGTCTCCTGAGAGGCTCAGCCAGAGCCTTACTGATATAGATGTGGATGCTTGCAGCCAACCACTGGACTGAGCAGGCAGACCTTAATGGAGTCTTTAGGGGGAGGACTGAAAGAGCTGAAGGGATTTGCAACTCCATAGGAAGACAACAATATCAAACAACCAGATCCCCCAGAGCTTCCAGGGACTAAACCACCAACCAAAGAGTACACATGGGAGGACCCATAGCTCCAGCTGCATATGTAGCAGAGGATGGCCTTGTCCGGTATCAAAGGGAGGGGAGGTCCTTGGTCCTGTGTAGGCTTGATGCTCCAGCATAGGGGAATGCTAGGGTAGTGGGGTGGGATTGGGCATGTGGGTGGGGGAGAACCCTCATGGATGCAGGGGGAGTGGGGTGAAATGAGGTGTTCTTGGAGAGGAATCCAAGAAGGGGGATAACATTGGAAATGTAAATAAACAAAATGACCCATAAAAAATTAAAAAAAAATTGTGTTGGAATTTTGATGAAAATTGCATTGACTCTGTAGATTACTTTTGGTAAGATGGCCATTTTTACTATGTAAGTCCTATCTATCTATAAGCACAAGAGATATTTCCATCTTCTGATGTCTTCTTCAATTTCTTTCTTCAGAGATTTGAAGTTCTTGTAATACAGGTTGTTCACTTGCTTGGTAGAGTTACACAAAGATGCCCTATTATACCAGAAGGATACCTGCTCAACTATGTTCATAGCAGCTTTATTAATAATAGCCAGAAACTGGAAACAATCTAGATGTCCCTCAACTGAAGAATGGATAAAGAAAACAAGGTACATCTACACAATGGAATACTATTCATCTATGAAAACCAAAGATATCATGAAATTTGTAGGCAATGGATGAAACTAGAAAATATCTTAGTAAGGTAACCATGACCAAGAAAGACACACATGGTATGCACTCACTAATAAATGGATATTAGTTATAAAGTATGTGATATCCACAATACACTCCAAAGACCTTAAGAAGCTAAACAAGAAAGAAGGCCTAAGCGAGGATGCTGGAATGGCACTCCACTTTTGCTGGAAAACAAAATAGTCATTGGAGGAGGATGGAGGGAGGGAAATGGGTAGGAGTGGGGAGTGGGGATGGGGATGGGAACAGGGGTAAGGATCAGGGGTTGTGATGGGTGGGTGGGGGCTGGAGAGGTCTAGGAATGAGGATGGAAATTGATGGGGGTGCATCTCTGGGACTTGATGGAGACCCAGGAAGGAGTTTACATCAAGAGTTTATGGGGTGGCAACCCTAGCTGAGACTATTACCAACCAGGGATATGGAAACTAAAGTGGCTACTCCCTGTAGCCAGGTGGGTCTTCCATTGGTGGGAAGGGGATCACAAAACCTTCAGCCTAAATCCCCAAACCCAAAATTTTCCTGCTTACAAGATGTGTATGGATAAAGAAAGAGCAGAGATTGAAGAACCAATGACTAGCCCAACTTGAGACTTATCCCATGTATGAGAATCAACCCCTGACACTACTAATGATAATCTGCTTTGCTTGCAGAGAGGGGCCTAGTATAACTACCTCCTGAGAGGCTCAAAGACCCACAGCCAAATATTAGGCAGAGTTTGGAAGTCTTGTGGAAGAGTGGTGGATAGAGTTGATTGAGCTGGAGGGGTCAAGGACACCACAAGAAGACCTACAGAGTCAACTAACCTGAGCCCACAGGGGCTCACAGAGACTAAACCACCACCAACCAGGGAGCATGCAGGAGTTGGACCTAGGCCCCCATTATTTGTAGCAGATGTGCAACTTGGTATTCATGTGGGTCCCCTAACAAGTGGAACAGGAGCTTACCAACTCTATTGACTATCATTGGATCCTCTTCCTCTAACTCAACTGCTTGTTTGGCCTCAGTGGGAAGAACATGTATTTAGTCTTGCTGGGACTAAGATGTCTCATCTCAGGGAGGGGTGGTACCCAAGGGGTGGGGGTGGGGGCTTCCCCTTTTCTGAGGAGAAGGAGATGGCCTAATATGAGGAGGAATTTGAAGAGGGGAGACTGGGAGGAGAGGAGGGAGAGGGACTGATATTGGGATGTAAAGAAAATAAATAGATTAATGAAAGAAAAAAAAACAACAGAAGAGCTTTCTTTGCTCTTTTTCTGTTATTTCTTGTTTAATACTTGATTTTTTGTATGTGTTAGATTGCTGTTGAATAAAGCATAAAAGACATTGACCCTAAAAAACAGAGATGCTCAGTGATCAGGAGCAGATAATAGTGCTTACTCCCCCTTTCTTGACTTGTGCTGATTTAGTCTAACTGGTCTTGGTACCTTTCAAACATTCTTCTAACCAAACCTGCCTTTAGATTTCAGGATTCACTCTTCATATTGGTACATAATCTTACTTTCAAAACTTATATTGTTACTCCTTTAATTAAGTGCTTGAAAGAACACCATAAGGAGGCATAGATGTGCTGTTTAACATGTTTTAAATGACCTACTTGATTGTTACAATTAGAAAACACCCTAGCCCATAACAAGCCCACCAAACTATTCCAACTTCAAATTCAAGTATATAAGTAGATAGACTTCCTCTGTGAAGACTGACCTGCCAATAAGAATTGAAGTTTATCTCCTGTTAGGCTGCTTCACACATATAAGTCTGTCTTAGCATTGGTAACACATACAGAGACACCCATACACACACACATACACACACACACACACACACACAGAGCCATATACAGGCAGACAGACAGACAGACAGACAGACAGACACACACACACACACACACACACACACACACACACACACACACGGCTCCCTGACACGCACACACCCATACAAAAACACACACGTGTGCATGCTTGTGTGTACCATCCATCTTTTTGTACTTGATACCAAGTTCAGCAATTTTGGAAGCTACATACTAATTTCTGTATTTCTAAAACGCAGTATAGATATTGGTTTTAGTTTTTACATTCCACAATGTTATCAGAAGAAATATAACTAATATCTAGTAAATAAAAATATCCCAAAACTATAATGGAAATTCTAGAAGTTAGTCTTGCACTGAATCTCAAGAGATAAGTAGGTCTATAAACAATAATATGTAAAGGACTTGGGAACTTCTTTCTGCTGCTTAGGTAAACACATGGTTGCATAAACTTTATGAGCCTATTTATATTCATGTATAAAATAATAATGACTATTCTGTAGGAATGTTGTATGAAAAGGGCAGATGTTAAATAATGCACATAAAATATGCACACAGAATGAGATGCCCAGAGAACTATACAACTTGAATTTTCTTTTGGGAGAATGAATGTAACTTAGGAAGCCTCAGTTTTCTCATGAAGCAACTAGCTTCAAAGATATCAGTGATGTTCACTATTTGCTTTTGATACTTCCAAATCATGATTACACAAAAATATTCTCTTTACAAGGGTGTGACCAGCAAACTGACACCTCTAAAGAGAATGGAGATGGATGACTTCACCACAGTGAGTTTCATGAGCTTTATTTGTTTGACATAAATTTATCTCTAACATGAAAGATCTTCCAGAAATTGTTTACATGGAATCCAGAGTTGGCAGCTCAGTTTACTAGAATTTGTGGCTAGCTTGGGCTACAAAGTAAATTCCAGGCTTTCCTGAATCACATTGTGACTCTGAAAAGAAATTGCAAAGAGAAAAAACATTTATTTATTGATTGTCATTTCTCTATCAATAACTATAGAACATCTCATGTACTTAAATGTCAGATGTGAGTTACACATTTGTTACACTTTCTGTTAGCATGCAAGTAACTTGCTAGATCCTCTATCTCTCTTGGTTTAATTTCCTATTCTTATGTCTAATAAAGAGCATAAGGTAGAGGTATTTTTTTCAAGGAAAGTGCCAGTTGAGCAAATGGAATTAAACGTTAAATTTCTGTTCCTTTAGGGTAGCCAATGATTTGAAGTGAATATAAGAAATCCTTCCATGTAGGAGCTCTGATCTGTTCTACCACAGGTTCTTCAGTCATCAGAGTACAGATATAAGCATAATTGCTTTGTCTGATGGTAGAATAATGTGTTTTTTCATTAGAACCTTTTTTTTTTATAAAAGAGAAAATGTCACACATCTACATCTCTTAAAATTAAAGAAAAAGCTTTAGAAGGTTGACTGTCTTAAAGAAATTCAAAATATTATATTAATTCTGTAGCTATGCCTCCATTTGTTTACTGGTTATAATCCTTAGGTAAAATGGCTGTTACATCATGTTTATCTGCCATGTGTGAGGATCATTATTCTGAAACTCATGTGGCAAAGGACCAATGGAGGCATGTATCCAAGCTTGCCAGTGAACCCTTGACTGAACTTGGGGGAAGACCATCTCCTCATGAGTCTTCAATAATTGCAAATTGGCAATTATTGAAGCATCCTTAGTGCAGATTTTGCCTTAGTGCCAAGATCAGAAGACTAGCTACATTCAGAGGCTGAATCCTAGCATTTGTGAGATAATCAATTTTTGTTTTAGGCTGAGTATAGGGTTATTTGTTATGACTAATAGATAATTAATACAACAGTGTTACATAAACATTCCTATACAGAGACTTGACTTTCATTTGTGTATGTTGGTTTGAAATCTATCACACAGCTGAGAAATCTCTTACTGAATTCTAATATTATTCTGTAAATTATCCTTTTTAAAAAATAGGCAAAGATGTACAACAATGTTAATATTTTCTAATACTCATGTATTCTAATATTTTTTGCATCTGGTAGGCCATCTTTTTAACATATTGAATAAAAATAAGTGTTCGTTATATGTTGCACAGCTTGAGTGTGAAGGTTAGAGGGCAACATTCATGAGCCAGCTCTCCCCTTCACTGTCAGTTCTGGAGAATGAAGTCAGGATTTCAGATATGTGCAGCAAGTGGGTTATTTTTGTACCAAACCATTTTGCCAGCACAGGATGTATATTTTAATAGGTTAAGGAATTAAATTCTATTTTCTGTACTCTATGAAAGTCATCTTTCATAAACTTTATTAACAATTGTTTTTATTTTATGTGCTTTTTATTAAGTTTAAACATGTAAAACATTTGCCTTTCCCTTATTTTAATTCTTAGCATAATAATCTATGATATGGTAAATCATATTCACAGTTTTAAATTATTTCCATTGGTTAAAAACAGATAAAAAGGTCCACAATACTATAAATCAGTGGATTATGAAAATCCATTCATCAAGTTTTGAACTGTATACATTTTACTTTCTTACCCATATGGTATGTCTAACCATTAAGCGAGGCTTTAGCAAGCTAATAAGTGTTATACCCTTATAGATTCTATCAAAAAGCATTTCTATGGGCATAGTGTGATGGGATGACTAAGTGTCCTCCTCATCTTTAATAATTCAAATACCTTATTGTTGCTACAATAAAAACTGACCTAGACCATATTTTGCTTTCTTTTGCTAATACTTGCTTGGCTTAGATGAGGGAAATTAATGCAGTTGAAAGTACTAATTCTGTTAATTCACTTATTAAAAGACAGTCCTTCAAGTTTATAATGAACTTAGATTCAACTTTTTAATTTCATTAGCAGAAAACGTAACCATTCCCCTTATCATAGCACTTATAATTTATTCATCCAGAACTTTTCTAAATAGTTGGCTGGACACCTTTGGCAATAGTAACATGTAGCTTACAATGCTGGTCCATGAGCTTTTGAGTTTACCCTTTGATTTTGTGTCTCTCTGCTTCTTTACTCACTTTGCATAATATTGATTTTCTACTGTAAACAGGTTGGTTATATCAAGGTGCATATGGTAATAACCACAAAGATTTATTCTTGTTACTATTATAAAGTCTAAAAATTTTCCAGAGTTTTTTTTTTAAGAAAAAATATTATAACATAGAAAAGCAATTACAGAGTAAAATTATTTCTAAGCTTTCTTGGTGTTATAAACTCTATAAAGTATATAGAAGATTGAAATGAACTTATGCTTGTTTGATAACCAGCTTTAATTAAATCAATTAAATAAAGCTTTGGGAAGGCTAAAAATGTTTGTTCTTCTTATTAGAATGATTACATCCCATATTTTCAAGTAGCGAAACATGGATCTGACTTTTCATTAGGAAAGAAGTCAATTTCATGCCCTTTCTTCATTTAGAATATCGCCAACTACCAATGTTCCTTTGTTTTCAAATAGATTTGTACAACTACTAATTGCACACACATGAAGCATGTGCTCCCTTTTGTGTACAGTCGTATACTAGTAACATGTATATCCCGAGTAATTGTCTCAAAGAACTATCTGTGAATTTGTGAATATAGGCAAAGTGTTACATAGCTGATTAATAGTTAACTAAAGTGAGATGATTTTTTGGTTTCTTTCTTTGTGAGGACTTGTAAGAAAATAGACGATATTAGTATATTTGGTTAAGTTCAGAAAGTCTTCATTTTGTTTTTCCAGCAACCATTGGATGGAATTATGTATTTGTTTGTTTTTATTGGATATTTTCTTTACTTACATTTCAAATGTTACCCCCTTTCCTGGTTTTCCCCAGGAAACCTCTATCCCATTACCCCTTCTCCTGCTTCTATGAAGATGCTCTTCCACCCACCCACTTCTGCCTCCCCACCCTGGCATTCCTCTACACTGGGGCATCAAGCCTTCACAGGACCAAGGGCCCCTCCTCCCATTGATGCCTAACCAGGCCATCTTCTGCTACATATGCAGCTGGAGCCATGAGTCCCTCCATGTGTACTCTTTGGTTGGTAGTTTAGACCCTGGGAGCTCTCGAGGTACTGGTTAGTTCATATTGTTGTTCTTCCTTTGCGTTGCAAAGTCCTTCATCTCATTCAGTTCTTTTTCTAACTCCTCCATTGGGAAGTCTTCATTTTAAAAGACATTTCCTTATTTAATTTTATTTTAAAACACCTATTTCACCTTAAGCATCTTACTCATTCCCCTTACCTTCTATACTATATTCCATAAATGTTCTACACAACCCATATTTTTTTGTGAGATTTCATCCTACTCCTAGTTGTATGATGAAAGTATATTTATTCACTCTTCTTCCCTCTAACACTCTTCCTTTCTTCCTCTAATCTTGAGCGAGAATATGACTATAGCTCAAACTGCCTTTTAATGTATCTTCTGTCTATTGTGAATGATGCACCATCAAGCCCAGTAAATGGTATACCTTTAATTTTTCTTTCATGTTTTGAGATGACTATAATTAAATCATTTCTCCTTTTCAAATCCTTCCATATGCACTACTTTGTTATCTTTTAAGTTTACAGCATCTTTTTCATTAATTGTCATTACACACATATACATATATACATGCATCGTTCTAGATACATAAGTACAACCTGCTCACTATGGACTGCTTATTAGGTATGGTTTCAGGGCTAACCTTTGGTATTGGGCAACCAACTAGTCTGCTTTCCCCCAGGGAAGATTATTTTTCTGTCAGCATTCCTGAGTTAACTACAGTTCACTACTTCATCAAGATAATTATTGCTATTGCTCAGCTCATGGTAATCATGTTGGTGAGGATTCCTGGGTGTAGCTTCTGACATTAATGGGAGACAGAATCTCACAGCAAACTCTGATCTTCTCTTTCCAATTCTTCTGCAAACATCCTGACCCCATCTTAGGCTTAAAAGCCATCTTATAGTAAAGACAAACTAGGTTCATTCCTGTCTGTGATTAAATTCTCAAAGACTGGGCTATGCCATACCCATAATATTAACTACAAATGGTTCTGTACTGCCTGCTGTAGGAAATGGCAATCACGTCTTTGTTTTAAAAAGTTGTTATGACCATCTTGCAACCCTACCTTGTTATGTTCTAATTTTATAACTCTGTCTATTTGCTTGCTAAAACCCACATTTGGAAACATTCTGACCCTGAGCTCTTAAAAATCCTTGTTTGTTGTGTTGGCCTTTAATCCCAGCACTTGGGAAGCAGAGGCACTTGGATCTCTGTGAGTTGGAGGTCAACCCTCTAAGCTTTAGGACAGTGAGGATGGTTACATAGAAAAAAACTGTCTTGAAAAACCAACAGGAGACAACACCCAGAGGAAACTCCACTCCCAGGCGCTCTGACACAATCAGGATCAGAGGTGAGCAGGAACCAGCATCTGTCCCAACACTGGGAGTAATTGGGTGCAGCGGGACCAGGCACACAGGAACTCCACCAGCCCAGTGACTCAGGTTCCTTCCGGTCTGTCTGGGTTAGTG
>NW_022196896.1:119888963-119900809 GCF_008632895.1 Mastomys coucha
TGACAAAAAAGATATTGTAGGTATTGAAGGGGGGGTCTCTGGGAGGAGCAGTGGTACAAAAGGGAAACCAGAATGTGATTCGATTCTATTTAATTGAAATATGGTTTTAAATGTTAACAAATTCAGATAAATTGAAATCATGTAATTTTTCTCATCATAATGCAATAAAAGTTTAAAAAAAAAGAAAAACCAACAGGAAAAAGCAAAACAAAACAAAAAAAACAAACCTCTTGAAAGACCCCCGAGAGGGGAGACCCTCTCTCAAGTCATAGGAGAACATGGCCACCCAAAGACTCACAAGAGACCTATCTTGATGCAAAGCATGAGGTTTATTTTGGGACTAGCACACCAGGGTTGAGACTCGTAACCCACGCAGGGGACAGAGGAGCTCGACCCCAAGCTCAAGAAGTGTAGGGTATTTAAAGGAGAAAACCACAAACCAGGGGGAGTGAGGGGGAATTCCAACCCAAGTTATTCAGTCAGTTAGGCAGGGGAACATACTCTTTTTAGGAATGTAATCTGGATTAATCATCTACTTTGTGGTCAGCAGGGTGAGGAGCTCGTGAACCAGTTGACGTCCTGGAACCCAGAGCTCTGAACTGGCTGTCCGGCATTCCTAGTTCCGCCTCTCTTTGTGGTCAGTCAATTTTCTGGAACCCAGGGCTCTGAACCGGCTGACCCCCATTCTTCTTAGTTCTGCTCAGTCTGCTAGGGGTCATAAAAAACTTTTTTTATACCTTTCATACTTTCACTCTTATTCCCTTTATGTCCAAAGCTGACCTTTTGGACCCTGAATTAGGGAAAGGCAGCCTGTATACATGAATAAAAAAAAGATTGCTTTAATTAATTGATTGCTTTAATTAATTTGGACATGATGATTTGGGTCCTCAGTCTTTCTCCTCCCATCTTTGGATTATTTTGTAGATGTATCTGCTCGAACTGGACTCCATAACTTTGCATTTCGATTGGTTGAGGTTTTCTGTGATAGAAGTACATAAAATTTTGTAGTTTTATGAGTAAATATTATAATTATATTTTCCTTGCTATTATCTTTTTTGAATTTTTCCAACACCGTACATGTACATCATGTTAAGCCCCTTCTTCCCCAATAAGCTTCTTTCTTGCATTATTATCTTTTTGTGTCATTCACTGAGATTAATTAGTATTTCATAAGCATGGATGGGTATTATTTGCTGGAACATAGTATAATCATACTTTTTGGCTACTTTATTGAGTTCTTATATTTACCATCCTTCTCTACCCCTTCCAAAAGAAGGTTGGAGGGTAAAGGTGTCCTAGATCTGGTTAGACTATTTCCTGCTTATTAGGGAAGTCAAGTTCCTAGGGGCAAGTTCAGTTGTTGTCATCAGGATATCTCCAGCTAGCAACCAGCAATCCAACAAAGAGCAGACGTGGCAGCAGTCAGTGCCAGCAGCAGGAGCCACTGCAGCCTTGGGCTCTGGACTCTCTAATCCCCTCTCAAGAGTCTACAATTCCCAAACATAAACTCTTCAGCTGGCAGAATCACACCCCTGCCAGGGCACGAGACAAATCATAGTCAGTTGCTGCAGACAGTCTGAAACAGCCTCCTATCCCACACTCGGGAATAAAACAAAAGCATATTCACATAGCATAACTGGATTGTTTAAAGAAACAAAACTTCTCACCACAACGTGGACAACTAACCAGTGGCTACAACAGTGAAGAGTGTGATTCTCCCCAAGAAACCAATAGCTCCTCCACTAGAAGCAAGGGCCTTGTACATTCTTCTCCTGTCCAGGATGGAGAGTTCAGGACCTTCATCTTGTGCAGATCTTCTGCAGATAATTATAGCTGCAATAAGTACATGGGTGTAGCAGCTAGGTCGTGTTCAGAAGACAACATTTCCCTGGTATTCCTCTCCATCCTCTGGCTTTGACATTCTTTCAGATCATTCTTTCTTGAAAAATAGAGGGAATAATAATATAAATGTCCTGTTTAGGTCGGAGCACTCAACAATCACCTATTCTTAATTCTTTGATAATTCGAGATTCTATATGTCTTCACTCATTACAAACACAAGCTTTGCTGACCAGTACTGCAATCAACAATATGGCTATCCACATAAATATTTAGCAGACAGTTTTTTATTATGTCATTTAGAAAACAACAATAGCATTCTTCCCTGTAGGAACTATGACCTCCATAGCTACGGGCTTTGGACCAGGTTAACGGTATCAGACATGAATTTATTCCTGTGGGAGGCGCTTCAAATACAATTAGAAAGCAGTTGGTTGGGCCCATAGCAGTTATGCCACAGTTACTTGGCTGGCACAGCTTGCGTAGCAGGTTTACTAAGATTAGACTATTCAAGTTTTATAGCGGGGTAAGATTGCTGATGATCATCCCTGCCCCTCCTCACCCCCAGCAGCATACATAACACTTTCTGACACTTCAAGAGTTAGTCAGTAGGCAGGAAGCTTCCAGGTTAGTTCTAACTTGATTTCTTGACATTTTATAACCCAGTTATATAGTGTCTTCAGCAATAGAATCTTGCTATCTCTAACTATATTTTTTTTCTATCTCAGTCTAATCTTTATTTTTTAAAACAATATTTGGTTGTGAGTTCAGTCTTAAATGCTCCATATTTTTGCTCCTACCTACTTTAGTTCAAGAATGGTAGGCAAGTACTATCATAGTTCCCTACGTAACTGTATTTAAATTTTTGATATTGTTTAATGGCAGAAATTGCAATGCCACCAAGTTTTCATTTTCCAAATTAGATCTGTATGAAATTTAGGAAAGAAAGCTTTTCATTTTTTGTTTTCTCCCCTGAACTATCTTAAAAATGGAGGTGCTGGAAAGAATTAGAGATAAGGAAGACAAGTTATTAGTTAATATCTTTCTATATCTTTTTATTGTGTCCACAGTATGTGTCTTGTTTTATTTTGGAATTAGATCTTCCTTATGGAATTGCTTTAGGCCCACCTGCTTGTTAATATTATATATGTTTTAGCAGCATGATAAGGAGCATGACTGATCTTCATGATTCTCATGAACTCTGGGGACATACGAGGACTGGCTGTGCTTGATTATAGCTCATGTGCTCATGCTTCCGATTCGTGGCTTGTGTACTTGCTTGTCATAAAATAAAGGTAAGAAGAACACAGGCGGAGACTCTATACATTGTCGGATATAGAGGTAAGAAGAACACAGGCGGAGACTCTATATTGTCGGACATAGAGGTAAGAAGAACACAGGCGGAGACTCTGTTTATTGTCGGACCTCACACTTAGCTCAGATGCTGTTCTTTATTTTAATAAGAATACATTTAGGAGTTTGGTTTTATGGTTTTTCTAACAGTAGCTCCAATGTTTATTTTATATCAAGTGACTAAAATATAAGTATATCAAAAGAGAAAAGAACATGGAAAGCAATAGAAAACAACACATTGGATAATATTTCACAAAATTATGCAGTCATCCTGAGGATATGAGGTCATATGTGTGGGCTTGGAGGAAAGCAAAGTGTTGGGCTGAGATTTTATCACATAAGCATTATAGAACTTTGTGGAAGGTGTTTAGATTTACTGAGACTTTGCCTATTGGTATATAGTAGATAATGATACAGAACCTGTTTCAGAGTTGTGAGCATGAAAGGATATATAGTTCCAGAGAACTCAGAATAGGAAAGAGTTGCTCATGGCTGGGTACAGGAGTGTGCTAACTGTATCAGCTCATTGGAATTTAAGGAGGAAGACCCTCATGATAATATAGTTTTCATTATTGCTCATTCTCCAGATCAATTTCTCATTATTTATTTTCCTAAAGCACAATATTCCTGTTATTTTAGTAACTCATTTCTCATTTATACTTGTTAATATATGGTAGAATTTGCTCCATGACATACTGCACTATAAAATGTAAGACACTTAGGTAGCTTGTCAACAGAGTTGGTATATAAATCCTCATGTCTAAGGACAGTGCTTTGATGTAGTCAATGGACTCGCTACCAACATTCATCCTGAGAAAACTACATAGTATTTTTGCACTGATAGAAATTCAATAACCCAGGGTGAAAATACTTGAAACTTTTTTTTTTTCAAGACAGGGTTTCTGTGTAGCCTTGGCTGTCCTGGAACTCACTCTGTAGACCAGGCTGGCCTTGAACTCAGAAATCTGCCTGCCTCTGCCTCCCAAGTGCTGGGATTAAAAGCGTGCACCACCACCGCCCGGCTATACTTGAAACTCTTAAATGAGACAAACTAGTAGAAATAAAAAAATTCCTACAGCCTTCCTCAACTTTCCCGCCATGGTTTGTTTAGTTAATCTGCATCATCACAATATGCAATGCATGTGAATGCAGGGAAGGTTTACAAATCTTTACATTCAGACTAAGGTTGAGATCTCCAGGTCTGAAGTGCTATTGACAGCATAGACCTGTTAGAAGAGAGAGAATCGTCCTTATGGCAACTGGTAGGCGTCTGAATGCTCCAGTGGACAGCCACATACCCATGTCTACACAGGTTGCAGTGACTAGAACTAGTGAAACTACACATAAGAATAGGGAGACGTGAAGCTGGGAGGGACTTTGATGGAGGGCTGTGCAGGTAGGCGGTCGAGAGGCAAATGGCACAGTAGCTATGAGGATATTTTATTATCTCTATGTATAAAATCCTAAAACTAAGGGAATATAGTGAATTTCCTGTCATGCTTACACTTGGGGGAGAACTGGTGAAGGTCATGATAGGTGTTACAAAAACCAAATTCCCACGCAGATAACACATCTGATATGATTTGCCTACTCAGTACACAGATGATGATGCTCTTCAGAGGAGAATGGGTCCTTTCAAGCAGTGGTTTAGGAAGCCGGGCCTTTCCATTTCACAGCTGCCCATTTTCACCATGGGAGTTCCTGGCATGCGGTCTGAACGTCCATGTCCCAAGAAGAGCTATCAATTGCCAACCCAGAGAGGGTCCTTTCACCTCTGAAGAAATAAGAATGACTGCTTGCTATAAATTCTAACAAGAATGCACTCTGGTACTATGTATGTTTTGTTTGGTCAATCTGGAGATCATTCCTTAATTCTTTTATTTACTTATTTCTTTTCATTGGCAGGATTGTTACATATTTTGCACCTCTAACAAAATGTAGTCTAATCCCCAAACCACAGTGTTAGATCTGAGGTCATCCAAACATCTCGCTTGAAGCTGTGCTCTTGTCAAATGTCCCAGGGCGGTGCAGCTTTAGATTGCTCCCTTTGTTAAAATCATTTTCTAGGAGTATTTAAAATTGGCTAGCTTGTTCAAAGGTTTCAGCTGAAATTTAAGTTGTCTTTCAAGACCCCTGGGGGAGACCCCTACTCAAATCTCGGGAGGACGTACACCCAAGGAATCACGAGAGACCACATCTTGATGTAATTACAAGAGGTATATTTTAATTTGCAGGACGCCCTGGTTCGACACCACAGTTATCTCACGCAGGAGATAATGGAGCCAACCACGAGGCTTGAAAGTTAGGAGTTTTTATAGGAAAAAGGTCTGAGGGAACAAAGGGATCAGTGTGGTCATACATGATTGGCTAGTTCAAATATTAACTATTACGTGCAGAACAGAGTGGAAAATTCCTAAGGTTGGTGTTAATCTGAGTCAACAGAGCATCTGACCTTAAACCATATCTGAGAGGACCAGATGGTCCATTACTTAGTGTCTGCTAGGCATGTCTTTGCAGGTCTGGGCTTTGGACATGTCCTCGTTTGCCTAGACATATTTTCCTCTATGTTTATAGTTTTATGTCTTCTTGACCTGCCAGCTCTTATGATATCTAACAACTTGTTTGCTCTTTCCCAGGCCTATGTGGCCAGTTTGTGATGGATTCTTAGGCCCATAACTTTTCTTCCTAGTCAGCAAAGGTTTAAAGCTTTAATTTCTCCTTACAGTCTAAACATCTGGCCGGGAAGTATTTGTACCTCTGTTTACTAGGTTTTTGAAGAAATTTAAGAGCACATTTGTAATATATTAGGCTTAGACATATTTAACTAAAGGAAAATGCCCAGAAGTGGAGAAGCTCTCTGTAACAAAGTAAAATAAAGATATTTCCTTATGGTATTGTGACTAAGTAATTTGTTTTTGCCAAGATTGTGGAAACTCTAAAAAAATAAATCCTAGTACTGAGGAAATGTGTTTATAGTAATAAAAAGGACTCTCAGACACATGGAAGGAATAAGCCATGCAGGAATAATTTTAAGCCACATTTTCTATTGTGTAGAAGTACGGGGATATATTAAAATTTAAAAAAATACTAATTATATAGTATAATCATGTTGCATATTTATTAGAAGACTATTTCTAATTAAAGCTAATCCTTTTGCTTGTGTACCATATTGCATTAATTACCTTGGGGTCATGCCTAAATTTTGTTTGTTTAATCCTTGTCATTTTGGGAGAATTCACTCTCTCTTTATGCTTCCTTGTTAATATTCAGCGTGAAGATTCTTAACTTTAGAGTTTTATTTGACATGCCAAGAAGACCATGTTCTCTAGAAGAGCTTGAGTTAAATGAAATTTGGCTGCTCATGTGATACTGAGTTTGTAGCCTGATGGATTGGTTTGGAAACACTCTTCTGAATAGTTTGTGAACATTCATTCTAAGGTTCTGATGTCAGGAAAAAGAACTTTAATATGCAAATTGTGCAATGTTTCTACCTTCTTCAAGTAAGGTGCTCTCTACGATAATAGACATCATTCCTCAAAATTATATTTGAGAAAAGTTTTTTATTTTATTTTATTTTGATTTTTTTGAGATAGGGTTTAGCTGTGTAACAGAACTCTGGCTGTCCTCGACTTGCTTATTTAGACCAGGCTGGCCTCAAACTCACAGAGACTGAGTGCTTCTGCCTTCTGAGTGCTGGGATTAAAGGTATATGCCAACATGACCAGTTGATATATAAGAATTTTTATCAGAAACCTTCCATAGTTTGATTTATAGTAAGTTAAAGAGTGGAATTGCTGCCATATGGTATCTTAAACAAAGCCTTTTGCTGTGTTCATTTTAGAAATGAACACAGGTTATAATGAGTATCTAATGTTAACATTTTCCAATCTGTTGAATAAAAAAAATCATAGTATCAATCAGCAATTTTGTCCAAGACACTTATTAGATGCTATGAAAGCACGGATTAGAGGTAAGGCAGAATGCTGTCTCATGTTCTCCCTTTATGTTAAGCCTGAGGAGTTCAGTAAGGCTAGATCTCTATTTGACCACAGTAGACCTGTGGACAACTTGCCTCTCAGGGTTAAACATAAAACTTTCATGATATTTTATGTATGCTCATAACCAACACTTACTATAATCTGTCGCTCTTTCTATAAATCATTTTAATATCGACACACCTTTATTTAGCAGCTATCATATTGATCAGACAGAGCTGAATCCTGGGCTTGCAAATCTATGCCTTATCCATTTTTTTCTTATAAATATGGTCATTTATGTTTTCAGATTAAAGACTGTATCTAGTTCATATTTGTTTCAAAGAAAAATATTTCAAATAAATATAATACATTTATTTTAAAATGTCTAAAAATAACTTTGTTCTTAGAATGAGAGAAAAGCCACTTGGTAGATGTTAGGGAAATACTGTACTAAATACAAAGCCACAAATAGAAAATATTTGTGCCTTTTTCCAGAACAATTACTCTACGTTATGAACAGCAACAAATCTTATCACATGCTCGGGGAAGTGTGAAGGTCAGTTCCATCATGACAAGTTTTAGGGAATTAAAAACAGGAGGCCTGAAAACCTAAGTGAAATGGCTGAACACAGTGTCTGGACTAAAGTAGCCATAAGCAACAATTTTAAGCTAAAATTTAAGCACTGAGTAGTTGGGTGCATTTTCTGAAGTAGGGATGTTTCCTCTCTTTTTGAGGGTCTTAAATCAATTAAAGAGCTGTTGATCACCAACTGTATCCTTCAGGTACAGGCTGTGTACTCTCTATACCTATTCAATATAGGATTTGAAGTCTTAGAGAAATAACTGAAAAAGATCAAGGAGATTCAAATTGGAAAGGAAAAAATATCAAAGTATCTTTATTTGCATATGATAGGATAGTACACATAAATGGCCCTAAAAATTCCTCTGGGGAACCTCTTTACCCAAGATTCAGTTTTGTCTGATCAATATAATAGTTGCTTCATAAAGATGTGTCAATAGTAAAAGTAAACTTTACCTCCAGCAAAGTAGTTCAATACAAAGTTAACTAAAAACAAACAAACAAACAAACAAACAAACAAACCCCTCAGCATCATTCCTATATACAAATGTCAAATGTACTGAGGTAGAAATCAAGGAAACAACACTTCTCACAATAGTTTCAAATAACATAAAACATCTGGGGGTAACTCTAGTCAAACAAATGAAAGACTTGTCTAATAATTACCTCAAGTCTTTAAAGAAGGCAATTAAAATAGACATCAGTCGATGGAAAGATCTCCCAAGCTCACAGATAGATAGGATTAACATAGCAAAAATGGCTCTCCACCAAAAGCAATCTACAGATTCAATTCCCATCAAAATTCTAACACAATTCTTTATAGACCTTGAAAGGACAATTTTCAATTTCAAATGGAAAAGCAAATATACTCAACAATCCTGAACAATAAGAAAATGACTGGAGGTATCATCATCCCTGATTTCAAGTTGTACTGCAGAGCTATAGTAGCAAAAACAATATGGTCCTGGCATCAAAACAGGCTGATGAATGGAGTCTA
Source organism: Mastomys coucha (assembly GCF_008632895.1). Lineage (NCBI taxonomy): Eukaryota > Metazoa > Chordata > Mammalia > Rodentia > Muridae > Mastomys > Mastomys coucha. The sequence continues at coordinate 119,897,710 of NW_022196896.1, forward strand.
ATAAAAGTGCCAGGCATAAATCCACACATTTACAGAAACTATATGTTTTATAAAAAAGCCAGAAATACACAACAGTTATACTATGTCTGCATGTACAAGAATGAAAATAAATTCTTATGCATCACTTTGCCCAAAATCCAAGTTTAAATGGATCAAAGATCTCAACATACAACCAGGTACACTGTACACTTAACCTGATAGAAGAGAAAGTGGGGGAGTATCCTTGAATTCATTGTCACAGGAGACAACTTTTTGAACAAAACACACTGACAACACAGGCTCTAAGATCAACTATTAATAAATGGGACCTCATGAAACTGGAAAGTTTCTATAAAGCAAGGGACACCAGCAGCAAAGGGACATCAGACAAAGCAGCAGCCTACCAAATGGGAGAAGATGGAGGATTAACATCTAAAATATATGCAGAACTCAAGAAACTAGATATTAGAAAACCAAATAATCCAGTTTAAACTGGGGTTCAGACACAAACAGAGAATTCCCAATAGAGGGAACTCAAATGGCCGAGAAACACTAAAAGAAATGTTCACCATCCTTAGCCACCAGGAAAATGCAAATCAAACCTACTTTTAGATTTCATATTGCACCTGTCAGAATAGCTAAGATCAATAACACGAATGACAGCTCACGCTGGTGAGAATGTGCAATAAGGGCACATTCATCCATTGCTGGTGGGAGTGTAAAATTGTACAGCCACTATGGAAATCAATATAGCAGTTCCTTGGAATGTTGGGAATTGGTTGCCTCAAGAATGCAGGACATATGTAATAAAAACGCACGGCACACATACTCATGTGTAATTAACCATACAGGTAAATTGGTAAAGCATCTTTTAAAACTACTGGAACAGTAAACTGTAAAAGTTATGAAATGACATGACCTGTTGGGCCTTAGATTTTGTTTTAGAATCTGAACTAAACTATTTTTGAGGCTCTAATTATTGACAATTGACAAAATAAGGCATTTTCAGGGTTAGCACTTTTCAAATCATATTTTGACACATTGTGTAGACATTGTTAACATGTTATATGTATCTAGAGCAGTTGTGTCTTTTGCAGGACATATTTGTGTAACATGGCTACCCATTCAGTATTTCATCAGATGATCTTTTTAGAATGATTGCACCAATTTACTGTACAAGCACATTTATGAAATATCCTTTTCTACAAAGGCTGATATAATCTAGTTACCATCAGCTGCATTCATGTAAAAATTAAAGATATTAGTGATCATAATTTGGAATGCTTCAAGTTTGCTTTTCTTTATGTAATTTTTAAAATATATCATTGTTCAAATTTCAGTGTTTTTTCTTTCCTTTAGTCACTAAATTACTTTTAAGAAGTGCTTATTCATTACAAATATTTTGCCTTATTCTTTCAAATATTGTTTCAAGTTTATAGTTTTGAAATCTATTTCTAGTATGTAAAATAATGAATAGAAATATCACAATTCTCAGAAAGACAGCTATTATTAAAATGATGAGAGAAGAAGGATTCTGGAAGAGTGCAGAGAAAATGGAATGCTTGCATGGTATTGGTGATTCTTAAATTATTACAGCTATTGGAAATATAAGTACCACAGAAATAAAAATACAGGATCATATAGTCTAGTAATCTTACTCCTGGCACTTAGTCCAAAGGTTTGAAGTTAATCTGTAGAAGAGATGCCAGTATTTCTATGGCCATTTCAGCACAATTCACAATAGCAAAGGCAGAGCTCAACTTTCATCCATTAATAAATGAATGGGTAAATAAAATGTGATTGCGTAAGTATATGTATATGAAGTATATGTATATGACATCTCGATGTCTATGTCTATGATGTCTATGTCTATGTAATGTATATGTATATGATGTATGTGTATATATATTATATAAACATATATGCACATACATCTATATTCATATATATTCAAACTGGAGTAATACTCTGCCCTTGAAAAGAAGAGTCTTCTGTCATTTCTAAAATTATTGAAAAACATATTGCTAATCTATGCTAATTGTCAAAAGCCTGGATAAGAAAGACACTAGTGCATGGTCTTTCTTTTATGTGGACTTTGAGGCCTTCAGGCACAGAGACACAGAATTGAATGGTGGCTGCAGAGGCAGGGGAGTGGGAAGAATAATAAGATGCTGGAATAAGACACATCTCAGACTGGAAGAATACAATTTCTCTTAAGAATCATTGCCCAGCATGGTGAATTCTTTTTAGCATCAGTGTATTGTAGATTTCAAAATTGCTAAGAGAGTTAATTTCGAGTGTTCTCATCACAAAAATGATGTGTTTGAGAGATGTTAATAAGCTTAATTTATTCCTTCCATATGCGTTCACAAATCAGAATGTTGGCTTTCACCCTACAAACATAATGTGATTATCAGTTGCCAATTAACAATAAGATAGAACTAAAAAGAAATAACTATGATTACTTTTTCATACAACACAGTAATTCTATCTTCAAAGCAGTGAAAAAATCAAGTCTGTGTGTCTTCCACTAAACTTAATTAGCTTGAATGATGTGTAACCTATTATCTGGGTAAATATTTTATATTTCAAAAGTGTTAAGATCCACTTAATTCTACAAACACTAAAATGGATCTATTTGCCTTTCTAGGACAGATACTTCATTTTAGCCACAAATATTTTCATGTATTTTTATAAAAGTGTTGAGTGATTCTTAACCCGCCTCTCCCCATTTCAGTGACTCATGCACGTGACCCCAGCCATAACAAAGGCTGGTATGATCACATCCTAAAGCCCCCTTTTCAGTGACTCATGCATGTGACTACAGCCATACAAAGCCTGGCATGATCACAGGTTGCTTAGGGAACACTTCTTTGATTCTCAGCTCACAATTAATGGTATTTTGATTTTTTTATGTATTCATTAAAAAATGTGGCTGGTAAGGAGTTGTTTTGAGATGCAACAATTGTTTTCCTGGTATTTTGTTTCAGACAGGTAGACTGTGATTTGTGTTTTATAGAAGATAAAAGTAACAATTAAAAATCAACTTAGCACACAACACCCAGAGGAAGCTCCACTCTCAGGTGCTCTGACACACCCAGGATCAGAGGTGAGCAGGAAC
>NW_022196896.1:119904860-119924724 GCF_008632895.1 Mastomys coucha
TTGTTGTTTTATATTAAACAACTTTTATAATACTTAAAAAAAAAGAACTCATGTTTAGAGTGGTTTTCCGCTCAGAAAAGATCATTTTGTATTATAACAGAATCAATTGTAGCTTGAGACTTTTGCTTAAAGGCAAAGATTATCTTCCCTAAATAAAAATGTTACTTTGCTTAATCAGAAAAAAAAAAAACCAACTTAACATATTCTTTCTTAACACACATGGTATGCATTCTCTGATAAGTGGATAGTAGCCTAGAAGATCGGAATACACAAAGTACAAACCACAAACCATAAGAGACTCAAGAAGAAGGAAGACCAAAGTGTGGATACTTCATTCCTTCTTAAAAGAGGGAACAAAATACCAATGGAAGGAGTTTTAGAGACAAACTATGGAGCAGAGACTGAAGGAAGGACAATTCAGAGACTGTTTCTCCTGGGAATCCTTCCCATATTCAATCATCAAATCTAAACACTATTGTGGATGCCAACCGGTACTGGCTGACAGGAGCCTGATATAGCTGTCTCCTGAGAAGCTCTGACAGTACCCGACTAATACAGAAGTAGAGGATCACAGCCATCCATTGAACTGAGTACAGAGTCCCCAATGAAGGAGCTAGAGAAAGAACCCAAGGAGCTGAAGGGTCTGCAGCCCCTTAGGAGGAAAATCAGTATGAACTAACTAGTACCCTCAGAGCTCCCAGGAACTAAAACTCCAACCAAAGAGTACACATTGGGGGACTCATGGCTCCAGCAGCATGCGTATAGCAGATCATGGCCAAGCTGGTCATCAATGGGAGGAGAGGATCTTGGCCCTGTGAAGGTTCTGTGCCCCAGTGTAGGGGAATGCCAGGAGGCAGTGGGATGGTGAGCAGGGGAGGGGGAGGGAACAGGGGATTGTTTTAGTTTTTATTTTATTTTATTTTATTTTATTTCATTTTCTTATTTTTATTTTTTGGGAACCTGGGAAAGGAGATATTATAATTAAGAAAACATCTAATAAAAATAAATGAATAAATACATAAAAAGAAAAAAATCAACAATTTGTCTAAATCTAAAAGCTGCTTACATTGAAATTTAGACGATGAGCTACTATTATATCTAGGGACCTCATTACTCCATTGTATAAAGAAGTCAGCTGTCCACAGAGGCAAGGACTCATTCCTAAACATACCATTGCTCTTCTTTCTCCTTTATTAATGAAACAATTCTCAGTATTGATTTTGCTGCTACAGATTAATTTTAGATTGTGATTGGACATCTGCGAATCAGTGATTATTTCTAGAAGTACAGAGGTGGAATTGATATAATCTATAATGGAAAAAACTTTAGCTGCTTGTCAGTTGGAGCTGGCATTGTGACATTCTGGGAGAACTGGGGACAGACTCAAGAAGCACATCTTTCTTGGTGTCTGGATATCTTAGTCCACTCTTTTCCTTCCCTAGGCTGGTCCTCCTAAGAAAATCTTTATCTTATAGGTTGCACCTATGATAGGGCACATAATGAATTTATCCTTCAAACATTAAAGCAATTTAATTTTATCAAGAAAGTATGAATGATTTTATAGTATTTTACTGTACTTTGTAGTTGGGAAATAATTGTTGAAGAGAAAATTCTGTTGTACAGGGCAAAGTCATCAAAATATTGGTATTAAACTAAAGAGATACTGTGCAGGTTGAAAATCTGTGCAGTTCAACCAGGATTGGAATGAGACTTTATTTAAAAAGAGAGAGAGATGTAGTCATGAGTTGGGGCTACTCCATTTTATGTTCCCTCAGGTTGTGCTTCTAGTCATCCACCCAGGGAATCTTTGGATCTATGAATGAAAGACACACACACATTAGCTTATTTTAGAAATGCCTTGGCCCAGTGTTTGAGAGATATCGGGGGTCCAGATTAATTGAGACTGCTGATCCTCCTACAGGATCGCCCTTCTCCTCAGCTTCTTTCAGCCTTCCTTAATTCAACAACAGGGGTCAGCTGCTTCTGTCCATTGGTTGGGTGTAAACATCTGCTTCTGACTCTTTCAGTTGCTTGTTGGATCTTTCGGAGGGCAGTCATGATAGGTCCCTTTTTGTGAGTACTCCTTAGCTTTAGTAATAGTGTCAAGCCTTGGGACCTCCCCTTGAGCTGGATCCCACTTTGGGCCTGTCACTGGACCTTCTTTTCCTCAGGCTCCTCTCCATTTCCATCCCTGTAATTCTTTCAGACAGGAACAATTATGGGTCAGAGATATGACTGTGGGATGGCATCCCCATCCCTTACTTGATGTCCTGTCTTCCTGCTGAAGGTGGACTCTGTAAGTTCCCTCTCCCTACTGTCAGGCATTTCATCTAAGGTCCCTCCATTTGAGTCCTGGGAAGTCTCTTACCTCCCAGGTCTCTGGTGCATTCCCCCCCGCATCCTAGCCTGCACAAGCCTATGACCAGTCATTGCTGTTGGCATCTTTATTGATTGATCAAGAACCAGTTGGGGACAAGGACCTTTAGCACTTGGACATGCAGATTCCCAACTGAATCAAAGCATTAGAACCAATCTCCAACAGAGAGAGAAAGGAAAAGTGAGAGGGAGAGACAGAGAAGGAAAGAGAGGGTGGGGGTGGGGAGGAGAGACACAGAGTCTGTCTAGATGTAGAAGAATGCAAGTTGATTCATTTTTACCTCTCTGTACAAAGCTCATGCCCAAGTGGTTCAAGGACCTCCACATAAAACCAGATACACTGAATCTAATAGAAGAGAAAGTGGGGAAAATCCTCAAACACATGGGCATAGGGAAACATTTCCTGAAGAGAACAACAATGACTTATGCTTTAAGATCAAGAATCTACAAATAGGACCTTATAAAATTGCAAAGCTTCTATAAGGCAAAGGGCACGGTTAATAGGACAAAATGGCAACCAACAGAGTGGAAAAAATATCTTTACCAATCCTACATCTGATAGAGGGCTAATATCCAATATATAAAAAGAACACAATAAGTTAGACTCTAGAGAACCAAATAACCCTATTGAAAATGGGATATATAGCTAAACAGAGAATTCTCAACTGAGGAATATCAAATGACCAAGAAGCACCTAAAGAAATGTTCAACATCCTTAGTCAGCAGGAAAATGCAAATCAAAAGGACCCTGAGATTCCATTTCACACCAGTCAGAATGGCTAAGATCTTTAACTCAGGTGACAGTAGATGCTGTCTACCTGACAGCAGAAAGGGGAACACTCCTTCACTGCTGGTGGGATTGCAAGTTGGTACAACCACTCTGGGAATCAGTTTGGCAGTTTCTCAGAAAAGTGGACATAGAACTACCTGAGGACCCAGCTATACCATTCCTTGGCATATACCCAGAAGATGCTCCAACATGTAATAAGGACACATGCTCATAGTATCTATATTTATAATAGCCAGAAGCTGGAAAGAACCCAGATGTCCTTTAACAGAGGAATGGATACAGAGAATGTGGTACATTTACACCAATGGAGTACTACTCAGCTATTAAAAACAATGACTTCATGAAATTCACAAGCAAATGGATGGAACTTGAAAATATCATCCTGAATGAGGTAACCCAATCACAAAAGAACACACATGGTTGCACTCACTGATAAGTGGATATAAGCCTAGAATCTCAGACTACCCAAGATACAATTCACAGACCACATGAAGCTCAAGAAGAAGGAAGACCAAAGTGTGGATTCTTCGGTCCTCCTTAGAAGGCAAAACAAAATACCGATGGGAGGAGTTTCAGAGACAAAGTGTGGAGCAGAGACTGAAGGAAAGGCCATCCAGAGACTGCCCCACCTGGGGACCCATCCCATATACAGCCACCAAACCCGGAAGCTATTACAGATGCTGGGAAGTGCTTGCTGACAGGAGCCTGATATGACTGTCTCCTGAGAGGCTTTGCCAGAGCCTGACAAATACAGAGGTGGATGCTTGAGGCCAACCATTAAACTGAGTGTGGAGTCCTGATGGAGGAGTTGGAGAATGGACTGAAGAAGCTGAGGGGGTTTGCAGCCCCGTGGGTGATGGAGCAACAGTGTCAACTGGCCAGAACCCCCAGAACTCCCCAGGACTTGACCACCAACCGAAGAGTACACATGGAGGGACCCATGGCCTCTGACAGAGGATGGCCTTGTTGGACATCAGTGGGAGGAGCGGCCCTTGGTCCTGTGGAGGTTATATGCCCCAGTGTAGGGGAATGTCAGGTCAGGAAGGTGGGAGTGGGTGGGTAGGTGGGGAAGCACTCTCATAGAGACAGGGGAAAGGGAATGGGATAGGGGGTAAAAAAAGACACAGAGACACAATGAGGGGCAAGAGAAATTAAGAATTGGAGATTTTGACAGGTATGTGTAAGTTTTGAAGAAGCCAGAATCAATGTATATATATGAAAAAAAAAAACCCTGAAGTTTCTGTACAAAACTATGTTTTTACTCATCCTTACCTGTCCTACCCAAAGGAAGCCCATGTCATGATAATGTTGCTGTGATTAATAGTTCACATTAAGGAAAAATATAGTGAAAGGCAGGTTGATCATCAGACTATTGGCTCCCTAGCTTTACTATCAGAGTGCATCAGACTGGGTGGAGTCTGAGCTTTGTGTCATGATGAAAAAGGATGCTATGACAGACAGGAGCGTTACTGATGGGAAGGCTGAACTTGCTCTCTACTGAGCCTGAAGCTTATCTGGGGACTTGTTGCTACTTCTGACTTGGGGCAAAGCAATGCAGGCCAATTTTTCAGCTTAAGAACAGTTAGACAGAAATACCTATTCTGTCCTGTTTGTTACCATGGTCACCCGCACTGCCTGGAGAGAAAGCCAGGTCTCCACAGGCTAGGCAAGGCTGTTTTTTTCTCCCCATACCTGTACAACTCCTGAAGACACCGTCACAGGTTGCTATTATATTATTCTGGAAGATGACCTGTGATTTATAAGACACATTTTGTGTCTTCTTTCATTTGCCAATCTCAGACTGTACCCTTTGCATTATACTTGTTGTGTAATTAGTATCACATTGGATAAAAAAAAATCACATTGGATAGTCTTTTAGGGGACTAGAACTGGGAACAAGTATGTCACAAAATTAGGCAGTAAATTAAATTTCCATTAAGGAACTTAAGCTATAAATGGGCACAGCCCTATTCAGGGACAAAACACGGCTTCCCATCACACCCGAGCCTTTGTGGACATGTTTGTCCTTCTGTCTCATCTCTTTAGTAGACACATTGTTGGTTTTGAGTTGTGAGCATGGCTGCCAGCCTCAGTATCCTTGTGCTCATTAGCAGACGCTACTTTTCAGACAACCTTAATATCTTTCGTTGTAGAGCAGGGCAGTCTAATAATAGAGTTACTTTATTTATAAAGTAAATTGCATTTTTTGATACTGCAGAGTCAAAGGCAAACCTGTAAAAATTGTAGCTGATTAGAGTTTGTGTGTATGAGTATGTGTGACCTCTGCACTCTTGAGAACTCCAAAGCTGATGAAATAAGTGTGCTTAATTTTATGTCCTCTCTAATTAATGAAGTCATGGTGCTTTATGTGTAGGGTGCTGGTCCCCTGTTGCTCTTTTTGACTGTTAGGTAAAATAGGGTTCCTTATTCATCTTTGTTTCTGCAACAATCTTATTTCCCTTTGCAAACAGCAGGATGATTCTGAGGTTCACAGTACTGGTAATCAAAGTATAAAAACTTTGTTTCCATGCAGGAGAAGGGGAAGAAATAAGAGACATAGACAGAGATTGAATGTGTCATCCAAATGAATAAGATATGCCTTGCTGGGCAGCATGTTGAAATAAAAGCAAATAAATTCAGGTGTGACAAGCAAAAGACTACATTTTCTGCTGTCTTGTACACTTGTGGTAATTGCAGGAGTCCACAGAAGACAGAAAAGATAAAAGTCAGTGTCTGCCAGAAAGTTTAGGTCCTTTGTATTGAGGATGAAAAATGGCCTTCAGGGAGTACATAAAGTTCTTCAAAGGCTGCCATGTTCTGAATACCAAGTAGCTTCACCGGACGATTCCCCTCAGAAATGCTGAGCAGAGGAACTCTTGGCGGCTGCCAAGGTAGACAAGCAAGACAGTGCTCACTGATGAGTGATTCATCTCAGTGAATGCCATGCAGAATCCTGTCCTTTCTTACGCCGAGGTTAGGGAAGGTACAGACCCCCAAATGCAACACATACATTTCATAGCTTTAATTTCTGCCTGGGTATGATGAAGGCCACAGTGTTCAGAACCTATGCCAGCTCTTTTATATTAATTGACTAGTTTTTTTTTTTTTTAAAAAAAAACCTTTTTATTTTACTTTAAAATGCTTCTGCCATACCATCCCCTTACAGGCTTTGTCATCGCCATCCTAGGGAATGGATGGAATTCCCCAGGTTGTAATTTTGCTTTAAAATGAAGCCACTGGAAAATAATTTATTGGCCATTATCACTCATTTCCCCCAGGATTGGTTTTTTTTTTTAACCTTGCTACAGTTTTCTTTATATTTTACTATAAGTATATACTTGTAGAGATTCCATGCCCTGGGGGATGGTATGTCTGAGGACATACTATTCTCTATGTAATCATATTTCTAGGCCAAAAATATGATTCTAATTCTCTCAGGGTGCAGGAGAGACCAACCAACTAAACTGTCTAGTAGATTCATGGGAAATGAGTAAAATGAGGTTATTTCGAGCTTCTGGGTTTTAAAAAGAAATTACAACACCTAAAATGTTTTCTAAAATAATGATTGGTGGCACAGACTGTCTTTAATTGACAATCTTGAGAAGTGGAAATGTTTTGGGTGTTTTAATTGTAAACATTGTGAACAAAAATAAGTTTTTGGTAAAAATATCCTAAACCTAAGTATCAGAAAAAATAGTGGTGTTCTTATTTCTTAGGGAACATGTACAATTTAGAACATAGCTTCATACTTGCTAAGTCTTTGAAGATGTGTGTCAAGATAGTAGGGTAGAAAAGTCATCCACTATTGGGACATCTTATTCCTGTGCCATATGAATTAACTTATTGGAACTTCACATGTACTTAACTCTACAAGACTGATGGAGAGTCTTACTACACAGAAATAATAGAGATTTGTAAAAAGTAAACAGGGCCAGTGTCTTAGTTAGTTAGGGTTTTTCTGCTATGAACAGACACCATGCCCAAGGCAATTCTTATAAGGACAACATTTAATTGGGGCTGGCTTACAGCTTCAGAGGTTCAGTCCATTATCATCAAGGAGGAACATGGCAGCATCTAGGCAGGCATGATACAGAAGGCTTGCATCTGAAGGCCACTAGGAGAAAATTTGCTTCCAGGTAGCTAGTATGAGTGTCTTAAAGCCCACACCCACAATGACACACCTACTCCAACAAGGCCACACCTACTTAATAGTGCAGCTCCCTGGGCCAAGCATATGCAAACCTTCACAGCCAGGATAATTTTACTTTTGAGTCAGTAAACACAATAATAATCCTTAGGGTTTCAAGAAATAACTTTACCCATTTATCATCACTCTGTCATTGGTGTATATTAAATTCTTTTTGAAAAATTGCCTTTTGAGACAGGTTGTGTATCAGAAAAAATATCAGTATAAAGATATTGTAGCATTTCTTTGTTTTTGTACTCCCATAGCATTTTATAATGTTATGCTTGTTTTTGAGGTTTATTCCCTAATGGCTTGGTGGTTTTAAAATCTTACATTAGCATTCAAAATAAGTAAAGCCATTAGAAAGTTTATAGGGGAATTTTCAAGGTGGTCTCATGGAGCACATTCCACGTTACCATTAGGAAGGACCCAGAGAACACCCAGTTTGTCAGGCTTTATAAATCTTGTTACGAAAGACTCAATGCAGACTTGTTTTCTTGGCACTAAAGACAGGCTTGGTGTAGGGGCGGGAGGGTTTTTTGACTACTGAAACATCAAACTGGAATAAAAGTAATATCTGCCCAGTAAAGAACCATATGAGTATCTCTTTTAAAAAAGTAGAATAAAATCTCCCTTTATGTTCTCTATTATCTGAGTATCTTTTCTGTGGAATTTCATGAGGGGATGTCTGAGCTACAGTGCAGCCAAGAAGACCGTTAAGGCCAGGAGAGCGTTGGGGCCTATTTTTTTTTTAAACAGGCTTTTAAATTTTGTGTTGGAAAAATATTTTCAGAGGCTCTATTTTGATCATGTTTTTTTCCCTCGCCAATGCCTCCCAGCTCCTCCTCGCTTTCCCACTCGCCCAAATGATGTTGTTCTCTGTCTCTCCTCCTCAAATATGAACAACAAACAAAAACAAAGCCGAGAAACACAAAAGAACCCTACAAAGACACACAAATAAAAGCCAAAACAAGCAGAAGAGCAATACTGTCTGTAAGACCTGCTTTTCCCCCACACACGAGTATGACCTGGAACATGCCTCTTCGCAGCAGCTGGTGCCCACCACCACCGGAGTTGGCCGGGCCCACTACTCTTCTGTAACCTTGAGGCCTCCCTATCACATCTCTGGTTAGCTTCTCCTGCCGTGTTTTGTTGGCTGGCAGTGATTAGAGCCGGCACCATGCCATAGCTATTGTTGCTTCAGGAAACTCTGTAACCACCTGGGTTTAGCAAAGTGGTTGCTTCCATTTGTGATGTCATACTAAGACCATTGAGTTCGACTCCCACTACCCAATCTCAGCTTTTAAGATAACGAAACGGTAAGATAACGAAAGGGTAAAAACAAACCAGACTATTTTAGATTAAGTTCTATCCACAGTTCAACAACCATTGGTTTCATCACATCCTCACGTGGCATTCCCCGGCTTACCTCTTAGGAAGCTGCACAGCCAAGTTTAGCTCAACTTACTGCAAAGGAAACTTTTGACATTTTGCATGAATATTGTTTGCTTAGAATTCCAGATTTGAGTTTAGGAAAGTGCCTAGGGAAGACTCAGACAGACTTTTTCCTTCTCATTTTTTTTTTTTCTGAAAATAGTGCAGCCTATATAATCTTATCGTTTGAGGTTGATATGCCGAGGAACAATATTAAAAAGTGAGCAGACATGGGAAATTTGTTTAATTTGAATTGTTTTTGGTTCAGCGCTTTCCTCTTGTCTTCTTCAAGTCACATGGCATAACATTTCTTTAAGCACCTGAATAATACTCCATTGCTTAAATGCACCACATTTTCTGTATCCATTCTTCTGTTGAATGAGAGAATAGCTCTTCCTCTTATAGATAAAAGTCAGTGCACTTTGAAATGTGTGTAGGAAAATTGAATTTCTATTTCCTCAAGGCAACAACTTCAGTAAAGGCTGTAACTTTAACTTTTTTCAAATCCTATTTTTAATGATGGTTCTTAAACGCTTTAACCTCTCTTGTAGCCCATTACCCATCAGAGGTAGTAGAGAAGAAATGATATGGGGAAATGGACCTGTTTAGAAAGGTTCTTTGGAGCAACTTCCATCTGTGCTGCCTGGGCAGTGCAGTTCACAGGTTAGCAGGCGGAGGCAACTGGATCCACTTGCCAACACTTCATGGATACAACAGCAGTCCAGTTTGGTAGAGTCGGGTTAGCAACAGCAGTGGCATGACCTGGCAGAGACAGTCAGGCCTCAGCCTCATTTTGAGTCAACAGGAAGGACCAGCAGGAACACCAGGAAAAATTCTTGGCTATGCCTCTCTCAGGGAAGTGAAGGTCAGGGAAGACATGAGATCCACAAGCATGGCACAGCTAGTTGTACCAGTAAGCCAAGCTCTGTCACTATCACTCCATAGAGTCCTATTTATACCCTCCAAACATCACCTGTCTTCCACGTGCCTTACCTCAGCACGTCTTGCCTCAGCTTGTGCATCCAATCAGCCTGAGTCTGCAGTGTCCTGACAAATGGAGCTCAACTATACCATGTAAGGTAGAGCAAAACATGTGTGTTGTTAGCAAAACATCCTTCATCAAGTGTCCTTTCATGTGTTTGCTTCAGCCGAACATCCTCTCTCCTGTGTCTGCTTCAGTGAAACGTTCCTTCATAGGTCTGCCTTAGCCTTTCATCTGTGTCCACTTCAGGAAAACACTCCTTCATGTGTTTGCCCCAGCAAAACACCGTCCAACACAACTGACTCCAATAAACCTTTAAGTTTCCACCTCAAAAGGCATATTAGAATATGAAATTGTTTTGTACCCTCTTTTCTTTATAGTTTGATGCTTCTGGTTTTGTCTAACTTTTTTTTGTTGTTGTGGTTGCTGTTATTGGTTTTTGCTTTATTTGTGTGTCTGATCAGCTAGCACTTTGTGGAATGAGTTTGTAGAGACCCACAATATCCAGAGACAAAGTAAGTGCACATAGGCCCGGGCAAAAACATTTTTCAGAACTGCAAAAAGTTGCATAACAACACATTTATTGTAGAAGCACGAGGCTTTAAAAAAGATAGGCTTGTTAGCAATGTTTAATTGAGTCACTGAGAAAATGTATTCTGTGATACTTTGACCTTGTTCAGCCACTGAATTCTTCCTTGAAGAGCTTCAAATGATATTTGATTCTAATTTTCTCTTCCACATATAGAATATAAAATACTTGGAGGTTTCACTTGGGTTAAACCTCGAGAATCATCCTGACGATATAATAAATATGAATTGCTCCTTAAATGAACTGCTAAAGAAATAGTTATCACTGCTCAGAGAAAATTGCATGATTTTGTGAAATATTAAAAGAAATAGTACTTTCTTATCTAGAACTCTGCACACATACTACAAAATTGGAGCATTTACAAATAATCCCAAAATAGAATTGAATCTTCGTTGCTTCACTATTTTGTGCTGTCAGGAGATACCATTTCAGGAAGAAAATGTCCAAAAGAATTTGTATGTATAATAGAGCTATGCTTCTCACAGTGCAATGGATTCTTACTGTTGTTGGAAATATTTAAGGAATGAAGGAATATTGGATTAATACACTAGTTTCAGACGGGAAGATCATTCAATTATTTCTGATTTTGGAGGAATTATTTTAAATTATTTAAAAACTATAAGTATGTGTTACTCTTTTATAGGCAATAACATATTAACCAGGTTGCCATTGAATAATGTATTTCATAGCATTCCTGTGTTGATATTGTCTTGTTTGTTATTATGTTTTTATAGATTGTGGTAATGCTATAACTGTGATTTTTGAACACATCAGATACTCCAAAAATCAATGAAGCTCAAAAGAACTAGTGAAAATTGTGATGTAGTCCATAATGACCTCTGTAGTGTTAATAACGAACAGATTTCACTGTAAGCACCCTGGAGATGAATTTGTTAGGAGAATCACATGAAGGATGAACATTCAGATGTGGAACCGTTTGTACAAATGAACCAAATATGAAAAGTGTTAAGTACTTAACTACTCAATGACACAAGCTTAGACATAAGATTTATTTTTTAATTGACAATCTGTTTGACCCATTTCTGTTTGTAAAATTCAATTAACCAATATTTTAAGTTTCATTTTACATAAATGCACTGACATACTACTACTCAGCTATTAAAAACAATGACTTCATGAAATTCTTAGGCAAATGGATGGATCTAGAAAACATCATCCTTAGTGAGGTAACCCAATCACAAAAGAACACCCATGGTACACATTCACTGATCAGTGGATATTAGCCCCAAAGCTCGGAATACCCAAGGTATAATTCACAGACCGCAGACCTTGTCTGGCAACAATGAGAGGCGAAGCCCTTGCTCCTATAAATGCTTGATGCCCCAGTATAGGGGAATGCCAAGGTGGGGAGGCGGGAGTGGGAAGGTGGGTGGCGGAACACCCTCATAAAAGCAGGGGGAGAAGAGATGATATAGGGAGTTTCTGGGTGGGGCGGGGAAAACAGGAAGGGGGATATGAAATGTAAACAAAGAAAATATCTAATAAAAATATGTATAAAGTAATAAACTTTTTAACTTTGAAAAAATTCAATTAACCAATCTTTTAAGTTTCATTCTATGTAAATGCACTGACATGCTATACTGTTTTCAAGAATCTTACCCCAAAATAAGAACAAGTTTTAGACATTGGAGTTCATTGTAATAAGGCTGTACTTCAATGACCCTCAAATCACCAAAGGATTTTACCTCCATCATAGCTAAGCTGAGAGTTGACAGTTCTGCTGCGCCAAGAATTGAATTGTAGGCATGATTTTTGGATCCAGACTTCCTGCTATGGTCAAAATTATTTGACTTGAGTGAGTGACTTCATTCTCAGGCCACAGAGAACAGGTTTTGGGCTTGTACCACAGTAAGAGCCAAGATTTTAAACTCTACTAAATACAAAACAAACAAACAAACAAACAAAAAGACTTTATATATTTATGTTCATTTAAGAAAATACTAGTAGTGATGTATTATTTTGAAATATACAGTTAATATGTTTGGAGTTATTTAAAATTTACATTTAGAAAAATGTATTTTCAGTGTTGCTGTAGATAAGTATCTACAAACACCGTTAAATTGGTTGCTGTTTTATATCAAACAACTTTTATAATACTCATTTTTATTGTTATAATATTTTATAAATTTTAAGGAATATGACAAAAAAGATATTGTAGGTATTGAAGAGGGGGTCTCTGGGAGGAGCTAAGGTACAAAAGGGAAACAAGAATGTGATTTAATTCTATTTACTTAAAATATGCTTTTAAATGTTAATAAATTCAGATAAATTGAAATCATGTAACTTTTCTCATCATAATGCAATAAAAGTTAAAAAATCTTACTATTTTACTTATATATAGTAGTAATAAATATATAAAATTAATATGGTATATATATAATGTATTATATATTTACAGTTGATAATAAAATGACAAATGTTTTCCCCAAAGAGAAAGGAGAATGAATGAATTTCCAATTAATAAGAAAAGATTTATCTAATCACATGTAGTTACATACTTCACAACTTGGTTTCAAAAATAACTAGCGTTTTACAAAGTATAATTTTGTTCTTGGCATACAAAGAAAAGACATTTATGACCAGAGTGTATTCCTTTCATGTTTCATGAGAAGAGAATACTAAATTGTAATTTATAACTTTCAAGATTGCCATTGGGCTTAATATTGAGGCTTAACTACATAATGAAGAGGGAGAGTAGAAACTAAACCATACTTGTACTTCTGTTTTTACCTCATTATTTTTAGCATGTATTAGTTTTATAAAAGAATGGGTCTCACGATTACACTTTATATATAGATAATCTACTTTGATCATCTTCAATCCCCTTTTATCATCCCCGTCTTACCTCCTGCTGCCCTTCCTCTGTGGAAACGCACTGACATGCTATGTTGTTTTCAAGAATCTTACTTATATATACAATTAGTAATAAATATATAAAGTTAATATGTTATATATAATATATTATATATTTACAGTTGGTAATAAATAAAATGACAAATGTTTTCCCCAAAGAGAAAGGAGAATGAATTTCCAATTAATAAGAAAAGATTTATCTAATCGCATGTAGTTGCCTTTCCTCTTTCTCCAAGCCTTGCCTCTATGTTCATGTATTTTCTGTTTTCCTCTTTAATTATTATTGTTACACACACACACACACACACACACACACACACACACACATATAAGTATATAAGCACAATCTGCTGCATCAACTTACTATGTCTTAACGAGTGATCATAGTGTTGGATAACCTATGAGAGGGTTTATACCCATGGAGACTTATTCTTCCTCTCTCTCTGTCTCTCTCTCTCTGTCTCTCTCTCTCTCTCTCCCTCCTTCCCTCTCTCTGTCTTTCTGTCTCTCTGTCTCTCTCTCTGCCCCCTCTCTCTCTGTCTCTCTCCCTCCCTCCATCCCTCCCCCCTCTCTCTGTCTCTCTGTCTCTCTCGCTCTGCCCTCTCTCTCTGTCTTTCTCTGTCTCTCTCCTTCTCTCTCTGTCTCTCTCTCATTCTCTCTCTGTGTGTCTCTCTCTCCCTCCCTCCCTCCCTCTCTCTCTCTGTCTTTCTGTCTCTCTGTCTCTGTCTCTCTGTCTCTCTCTGCCCTCTCTCTCTGTCTCTGTCTCTCTCCCTCCCTCCATCCTTCCCCCTCTCTCTCTGTCTCTCTGTCTCTCTCGCTCTGCCCTCTCTCTCTGTCTTTATCTCTCTCCCTCTCTCTGTCTCTCTCTCTGTCTCTGTCTCTCTCCCTGTCTCTCTGTCTCTCTCTCCCTCTCTCTCTGTCTCTCTCTTTGTCTCTATCTTTCTCCCCCTCTCTCTCCCTCCCCCATCTCTCTCTCTCTCCTCTCTCTCCCCCTCCTTTTCCCCCTCTCTCTCCCTCCCCCTTCTCTGCAGTTATTAATTGCCTGTAGCTCTTCATCTTGGGGTTGAATCTTGTGAGATTTCCCATGCACATTGTGAGGTCAGCTGGTGCTGTGATTGTTCTGGACTTGTTTAGGGTGCCACATTGCTGAACTTTTATGGGTGCAGCTTTCTTGCCATATAGAGAAGACACTATCTGACATTAGATGGCCTGACTCTTTGGCTTTTTTTTTTTATTAGATGTTTTCTTTATTTACAATATCTAATTCCCAGGTTCCCTTCCAAAAAAATAAAATAAAATAAACCAAAACCTAAAACAATCCCCTATTCCCCCTCCCCTTGCTCACCAACCCACCCTCTCCTGCTTACTGGCCCTGGCATTCCCCTACACTGGGGCATAGAACCTTCACAGGGCCAAAGGCCTCTCCTCCCATTGATGACTAGCTTGGCCATCCTCTACTATACACATGCTGCTGGAGCCATGAGTCCCCCACATTCTATTATCTTCTTCAATTTCTTTCTTTAGTGTTTTAAAGTTTTTCATTCTAAAGCCCTCTTTCTTCCTTGGTTAAGTTTATTCCAAAGTACCCTTTTGTAAATTTTGAGCCTAGTGTGATTGAAGTTGTTTCCCTGGTTTCTTTCTCAGTGTTTGTCCTTGGTACATAGGAAAGCTGTTGACTTCTTAGTGTTAACTTCTGTGTACTGACCTGTTTCCTAAAACTATCAGCTCCAAGAGTTTCCTAGTGGACTAATCGAAGTCTCTCATGTGTATAATCAGGGTCACCTACAAATAGACACTTATATTTTTCTGTTTTCCTTTAAGTTCTTCCCTACTAATTGCTTTAACCAACATTTCAAGAACTCCAGTGAATTACAGTGGGGAAGAATGTGTACCATTATCGTCTTCCTGGTCTTAATTGGCTGCTCTGAGTTTTTGATTGTTTAGTGTGAAAATGCCTATAGCTTCATTGAGCTGAGATATGTTCTACCCATCCATAATCTCTCCAGGGTTGTTCTCATGAGAACATATTAGATTTTATTAAAGGTCTTTTCTGCTTGTTTTGAAATGACCATTTGATTTCTGTCTTTGAGACTATCTATGTAGTTAACTATGTTTAATGATTTACACATGTTGAACTATCCCTGAATGCTTGGAATGAAGCCAAGTTAATCATTATAAATTATCTTTGTTTATGTGTTCTTAAATTCAGTTTGCAAGTATCATATTGCTTGATCTATTTTTTTGTTTGTTTTGTTATCGCTATATATTTGTCTTATTTGGGAATCTGGACACAATTGACATTGAAAAAAGAATAATATTAGTTCCTTTATTTTCTGTTTTACAAACTAACTTTAAGTGTTGATGTTAGTTACTATTTGAGGACCTAGCTGAATTTTGAATTGAATCCATTTGGACATGGGCATTTTTTTAAGTTGGTAGATTTTTAATTTACTGCTACAATGTCATTGCTTGTTGTTGATGTCTTTAAATTATTTATTTGATCTTTGGTTTGCTTTCATAAAACAAATACTATTAGATATAAAGCCATAGATTAACTCCAGATGGTAACCCATATGTATAAAAATTTTCATCCATTAATTACAATTTTCAAGGTTAGTAGATTATCAGTCTTTTAAGATATGTACTGATTTACCCAGATTTCATTGTTATATGTTGCAATGTCTCTTTTTATCCCTAATTTTATTAAATTGAGTATTCTCTCCACTTTGATTAATTAGGTTAAGGGTCTGACAATTTTATCTTCTCAAAGAAAGGATATATTTTTTAACCTTATGTTTCATTGATCCTTTCTTTGTTTCTATTTCATTAATTGATGCCATGCTCGTGTTTCTTCCCATCTATTGATTTGTATTTGGTTTGTTATTATTTTGCAAATGCTTTCAAGTGAATCAATAGGCCATAATTGACTTTGAAGACATCTAAGGGCTCCCTGGCCAAACAGTAATTTCGCTAAAACAAAAACTACTTTCAACAAATGGTGCTGGCTCAACTGACGGTTGCATTATGATGAGAAAAGTTACATGATTTCAATTTATCTGAATTTGTTAACATTTAAAAACATATTTTAAGTAAATAGAATTAAATCACATTCTTGTTTCCCTTTTGTACCCCAGCTCCTCCCAGAGACCCCCTTCAATACCTACAATATCTTTTTTGTTATTTTCTTTAAAGTTTATAAAATATTATAACAATAAAAATGAGTATTATAAAAGTTGTTTGATATAAAACAACAATCAATTTAACAGTCTTATGTAGATGCTTGTCTACAGTAATACTGAAAATACATACATTTTTCTCAATATAAATTTTAAATAACTCCAAACATATTAACTGTATATTTCAAAATAATACATCACTACTAGTATTTTCTTAAATGCACATAAATATGTAAAGTCATTTTGTTTGTTTGTTTTGTATTTAGTAGAGCTTAAAATCTTGGTTCTTACTGTGGTACAAGCCCAAAATAAGAACAATTTTTAGACATTGGATTTCATTGTAATACAGCTGTACTTCAATGACCCTCACATCACCAAAGGATTTTACCTCCACCGTAGCTAAGCTGAGAGTCGACAGTTCTGCTGGTGTCACTCAATTCTTAACATACACACACACATACACACACACACACTCATACACAAATCTTAAAATTTATATGGAATGACAGAAGTTCTTTCATATTACAAACATCATTGAGCAATAAGAATATTGCTGGAAATATTACAATACCTGATATTAAGTTATAAAACAAAACCTTAGTAACAAAAACATCATGGCACTGGCATAGATATAGGCATGAAGACTAGTAAAATGCAACTGAGTACTTAGCTATAAGTCAATACAAATATAACCATAAAAAAGACAATGTATACACTGAAAAATGCCTCTTCGACAGTGGCATTCTTGAATAGGGCTGCATTTACTCAGAAAATAAGGCCAGCAATGAACAAGTTAAAGGCAAAAGCCTCTCTACTGTGGAGGAAACTGATAATCATGTGACGAGGTAGTCTAAAGAATGGGAGACCATCTGCCAAGTATCCACCCAACAGAGGGTGGTTGGAGCTTAGACTGTTCATAGAGCTTTAAAAACTAAAGGTCAAGACAACAACCCTATGAAAAACGATTTGTAGTATTGAACAGAGAGTTCTCAAAAACCAAATCAAACCAAACCAACCAAACAACCAAACAACAACAATAAGAAAACTGACAACCCACAGATGACTAATTGTGAAGGCAATTTCTGACCATCAGCCTGATTATATCTGGAATAAACTTAACCCAATCAACTAGGTGTACCTGAAAGGAATTTTTCTTGGTTGTATCATTGAGGTAAAACATACCATAAATCATGTGAAATTCAGAAGAATCACCTTAAGTCTAGATCATGTGACGCCTAACTCTGGGCCACACCTGTCGGCAGCCTATATAAAGGGCATGGAAGAAGGAAACTTTTGCTCTTTGCCTACTTGCTCTTACTCTCATCTCTCATCGGCAAGCTCATTCTTTCACTTGGGTTAGAGCCTACTTCTTCAGGATTATGGTGAACAACTAAAGACCATCTGAGACAACCAGATCTTTGTACCAAACAACTATTGAACTCTTAGACTTTCCCATTGGGAGTTGACTATTGGAACAATTGGATCGCTGATTGTAAGCCATTCTAATAAATCTCACATGCATGCATTAGATATATATTCATTCTACCAGTTCTCTTTTTCTAGCGAACCCTGCCTGATATATTAATACACATTCTAAAAATGTTCAACATTCTAAGTCACTGGGGAACAACAAGTTAAAGCAACCTAGAGATTTCATCTTACTTCATTCTGAATAGCTATCATCAAAAAAACCAGAGACTGCAAATGCAGGAGAGGCTGTGGAGAAAGAGGAACTGTTATTAACTATTGATATGGGTGTAATCTGGTACAGTCACAATGAAAATCAGCATGTATCTTTCCAAAAGTTGAAAATAGAGCTTCTACATGACTCATATATATCGTTTTTGATTATTTGCCCGAAAGACTCTATCCATACCTTGCTACAGAGATGTGCTTCCATGTTAATTTTGCCTATATTCATAATACAAGAAAATGGAATGAGTTTTGACATCCATTAGAGGAAGAATGGATACTGAAAGTGTGGTATGTATACAAGATGTAATTTTATTCACTGATTGGTTAAGAAGAATTAAATTATGAAGTTTGTAGAAAAATGGATGGACCTGAAAAATATCATACTGAGTGAAACAATCCATGCCTCTCTAGACTAGAGTCCATATCATTAATAGGTATGCTTTAATTATAGTTTTATACTGGTTTGTTTAATATCAAACACTAGAAGAAAGGGCCATTAGTAGGAAGGAGAGCAGGAAGAAAATGCTTAGAAGGAGTGGGCAGAATAGACTCATTGTACATGAATATACAGGGGGAGGAATGTCAGTCATGGAAGAGGGCATGGAAGGGCAGAGAAGAGTGGGGAACCCGAATTAAAGCTATTCAAGAAAGTTACATGGAAATCTAAAAATCAGGAGTTGAACAGATGTGTCATTCATGGATGCTTTCCCACAAAGAAAGGATTGTTAAACAGTAATCAATGGGATGTCTCTCTACAAGTTGTTCAGGGAGGTCCTCGAAGTTCCAAAAATATTCAGGTTATAGCTATTGATTTTTGTGGCTCACTAGAACTTGAAGGCAAGAATCATATATTGCTGAAGATAACACACACTTCGGTCATAGGAGATAGAGAGGTAAAGATGGACGTGATCTAGTACATTCCTCTCTACAAGCTTGTCTTCATTTACCAGAATGTGCAATGCAGGTTGCTGTGGGGGCAAAAAACTCAGCAATTTTACCCAGCTGTGATAAAATTTCCGGGCAAGTTTTATCCTCTAGTGCAACAGTGGCAATGCTGGTTGTGGGTAACAAAGTGCCTTCTGATTTTATTTGAGAGAAGTCACATCTGTTTACTTAAACCTGGTAAAAACAAACAAACAACAAAAACTGGCAAATAGCCCATGTCTGTGGAGGTAATTCCTTCCAGGGAAACCCACACTCTTGTTCTGTTAAAGTGTTAAACACCAGTGTCTTCTAAATATTCATGTTCATACACATAGATAAGTGCTGAGACAAGCCTTCATCACACTGAAAGAACTGGAAGTAAGTGATGGTGGAGCATTCAGGCCGAATTGGGACATAGATATAACACCCCCAGGACAAACATTGCTGAAGAGGGTTGGTAATGAGAACCCAAAGCCAGAAGTGCAGTGAAATGATGACTTTTGACATGACATAGTTATATTAATGAACTCATTACAGATGTGGTTCCATGCACAAGACCAGCATGATATTGGATCATGGATAGGTTCTGGGCCCACAAGACCTAACCCTTACCTTTGAGAGTATTGGCAGTTAAAATATTGTTGGAGGACAGGTGTCATTTTCCTCACTGCGGTAGAAAATGGTAAGTTGAGCTTGCTCTAGTAAATGCCTCTCCTCCTCATGCTTCAGAAATTTCTAAACTTAGAAGGTCACAGGAAGACAAGGCAAACAGTTAGTGTTCCATCAGGAGAGAGAGAGAGAGAGAGAGAGAGAGAGAGAGAGAGAGAGAGAGAGAGAG
>NW_022196896.1:119924734-119926859 GCF_008632895.1 Mastomys coucha
AGAGAGAGAGAGAGAGAGAGAGAGACAGAGAGGAGGGAGAGAGAGACAGAGAGACAGAGAGAGAGGGGAGGAAGGGAGAGAGAGAGAGAGAGACAGAATGAGAGAGAGACAGAGAGAGGGGGGAAGGGAGAGAGGGACAGAGAGACAGAGAGAGACAGAGAGAGGGGGAAGGGAGAGAGACAGAGAGAGAGGGGGTAGAAGAGAGAGAGAAAGACAGAGACAGAGACAGAGAGACAGACAGGGAGAGAAAGACAGAGGGAGAGACAGAGAGAGAGAGAGAGGAGGGAAGGAGGGAGAGAGGGAGGGAGAGAGAAAGAGACACAGAGAGATACAGACAGAGAGACAGACAGGGAGAGAGAGAGAAAGACAGAGAAAGAGAGAGAAAGAGAGAGAGAAAGTCAGAGAGAGAGAGAGGGAGAGGGAGAGAGAAGAATGAAATTGCAGATGAAAATGACTAAAATTTATTAAGTAAAAGTATTAAGCTGTCTATTGAAAAATTAAAAAAGAACTGTGTAGGAATTCTGTTTACTTCTGTAAGTTTTTGCTAGTATCTCAGTGATTTGCCTGTAAGCTTAAATACATAAATGGTTGATTTTAGTGTTTCAGTAAAATAGTGTATTCCTCTTATAACCAGGCTTGTTCCATACAAAGCATTCAGTCCTAACAACTGTTTTTGTATTTTCCACTTTTTTCTTCTGTTTTTATATGTGTTAACAATGAAACTGAACATTTTCAAACAATTCTTTATGCAATTTCCCTCTAGTCTAGTGTTCTTAACCTGTAGTTTGCGACCCCCTTGGGGGTCAAATGACTCTTTTATAGGGTCACATATAGGATATCCTATATATCAGATAGTTACTTTTATCCTATGTATCAGATATTTACTTAAGGTTCAGAACAGTAGCAAAATTATGGTTATGAAGTAGCAATAAAAGTAATTTTATAGTTGGGGCTAACCACACCATGAGAAACTATATTAAAGGGTCACAGCATTAGGAAGGCTGAGAACCACTGCTCTAGTCTGTTAAATATATGTCACTAAAATTGCAGTTTTGCTTTGAAGATATTCTAATGACACCACAATCACCCATAACTTTTTTTCTTCTCTGTCTTGGAATCCTAGCATAGGAAGGAGAGGAGTTAGAGCAACCCAAACCATTTTCTTATTATTAGAAACATTTTCATCAGTCCTGAGTTACAATGTGAGGGTGAGAAAGATAGATATTTCTTTACGGTTTGTAGGATATTACAATACTCTGAATTCTATCTCCAGGAAGTGATACAGAATTTATATTAAAAGACATCTGGCAGGTTACAAGGGTGAACAAAATGTTACATGGTAAAATAATATTAAAAAGTAAAATTTTGGGGCTGGTGAGAAGGCTCCATGGTTAAGAGGACTGGCTGTTCTTCCTCATGACCTAGGTTCAAATTTTAGCACCCGTATGGCAGCTCACGACTGTTTGTACCTCCATTTCCAGGGGATCTGACATTCTTACACAGACATACATGCAGGCAGAACATCAATGTACATAAAAATAAAAATCACTAAAAACTTCATTTTGCTGAAATGATCTAATGCAAACACTCCATTAGGTTTGTAGACTTTTTATTTGATTAAAAACATAAGCGGTTTTATTGATTTTAGCCTTATCGCTGTCAAAATTATCTTCAAGGACAGTCACATACCACAAGGCATACTCTGCTCATTTGTATTCTCTACAGTGTTTAAATGATCAATTTTAGAAACATGGTCAAAGATTGCTTCAAGCTTGCGGCCTTGTTTTCAGTGATTGAGTATTCAGAAGGTTGAGATCTTTATTCACAGCTCGACCCCTCATGCATCTGTGAGGTTGTTTGAGTTATGTACAGCATCACCATTGGTGGTTGAAACACTTTGAAACCAATGAGGTGTTTCTACTATCTCCTTCCCACTCTCTTGCTATTCATAGCACCTCCAGTCTCTAATGATCCCAAAATAGTGTGTGTTGGACCATGTGAAATAAGTCTTTTTCATTGTCATGCACCTTTACATTAATGGCTGAATGTTTCCAGGCTATGCACTTGCATAAGAATCCTGGTTCTATCTCTATTTACCATATGGCATTGGTCATTTTTTTTTTTT
>NW_022196896.1:119926869-119929160 GCF_008632895.1 Mastomys coucha
ATCTTTGCTGCTTTATCTGTAGTCATGAGCTTGGTCATAATATCTGGGATTATAAGGATTAAAATAGCAACATGTGGAGGTCTTAGAATTGTTCCTGACTGCCCCAATATAGTCACCCAAGGTTATCTCGGGCCTTCACCTCATATGCACACACATATGTATTTGCATATACACAAAAATGCACACACACACACACACACACACACACACACACACCAGGTGTGTGCCTGACATGATTCTCAATGGCAAATGATATACTATGCCTCCAAAATGGTTTAAAAAGAACGGTTCTTTTAATGTATTCATCATTTATGCATCACTCAATGCATAGGTGTGGTTTAGTGCAGAGTACAACTGAAATGCATCCCATAGAGTTCTTACGGTGGCTTGACTTAGAATAGAATTAGAAGACATAGATAACACTACTCATCCAAAATTATGGTAAAGATTCTAATGTGGAGAGTATATGGTACTAATCGGCACAATTACCCATGATGTAAGCATGGAAAAGATTTCCTGGACAAAATTGGGCATACTGTAGCCACTCAATATTTTTGTTAAAAATAGTTCAATGGGTTGGAGTGAAAGTTTCTGGATATGGCAGGTGATACAGACTTACATGGTGTTTTGCTGAGGCAACATCCATGGGAGGACACGTGATGGTTAGAGAGAGTATAAAAAGGACTCGACAGATAGTGACTGTCAGGCTTGCATAGCTAGCTCTGTACCATTTCACTGGTCTTCTCCTTTGCTTATCTTCTCTTCATTGCTAGAGGCACGGCAGAGTTCTTCTGGCATCCCGGCTGGTCCTGGTCACTGCCACTGATTCAGCAGAGGCCTGGAGGTTTCTGCTTGATCTTACCAGTGCTGCTGATTCCTGTTTGGTATCCTGGCACTTCTGAAATGGACTGCTGGTATTCTGACGAATGGGAATTGGAATCTTCCCAAGGAACTACTTCTAAACAGGTCCACATCCCCTTGTCCTATTTATCACCTTTTCTACCCTACCCTTGGATGCTGGGCTAGGAACGGGGTTGAAACATTTGAGAACCCTTATTAAAAGTAGGTTTTAAAAAATCTAAGCCTGCCAGTCTCTCTGGGCTGGTGTCCTCGGGTGCAAGCTCTGCAGCCAATCCTACAATACCCAGAGGAAGCTCCACTTCCAGGCATTCTGACACTCTCAGGATCAGAGGTGAGGAGGACACAACATCTGTCCCAACACCAGTAGTAACTGGAACCATTGGGACCAGGCACACAGGAACTCCACCAGCAGAGTGGCTCAGGTTCCTTTGGTATCTCTGGGCTGGTGTCCTGAGCAGACCTTGGGCACAAGCTCTGCAGCCAGTCCTACAATACTCAGAGGAAGCTCCACTTCCAGGAACTCTGACACTCTCAGGATCAGAGGTGAGGAGGACCCAACATCTGTCCCAACACCGGGAGTAACTGGGACCAGCGGGACTAGGCACACAGGAACTCTGCCAGCAGAGTGGTTTGGGTTCCTTCTAATCTCTCGGGGCTGGTGTACCAAGCAGACCTTGGGCCTAGGCTCCACAGCCAGTTCCACAACATGTAGAGGAAGCTGCTGCACTCCCAGGTGCTCTAACAAGCTCAGGGTCACAGGATCCCAGAATCACAGGATCACAGAGACAGCTTGACTCTGAGGAGTTCTAACACAAACAGGATCA
Organism: Mastomys coucha; assembly: GCF_008632895.1. Classification (NCBI taxonomy): domain Eukaryota; kingdom Metazoa; phylum Chordata; class Mammalia; order Rodentia; family Muridae; genus Mastomys; species Mastomys coucha. The sequence continues at coordinate 119,928,555 of NW_022196896.1, forward strand.
TAGGAAGGACAGGCTCCAGGCAGATTTAGCAAGGGCAGGTAACACTAGAGTTAACCAGATGGCGGGGGGTGGGAGGGCAAGCAAAGAAAATAAACAACACAAACCAAGGTTACTTGGCATTAATGGAACCCAATTCTCCCACCATAGCAAGCCCTAGGCACACCATCACACTGGAAAAGCAAGATTCAGATCTAAAATCACTTATCTGGATGATGATACAGGACTTTAAGAAAGACATAAATAGCACCTTCAAAGAAATACAGGAGAACACAGGTAAAGAGCTAGAAGCTCTTAAAGAGGAAACACAAAAATCCCTTAAAGAACTACAGGAAAACACAATCAAACAGGTGAAGGAAATGAGCAAAACCATCCAGAATTTAAAAATGGAAATAGAAACAATAAAGAAATCAGAAAGAGAGACAACCCTGGAGATACAAAACCTAGTCATAGATCATAGAAATCAGGAGTCATAGATGCAAGCATCACCAACAGAGTACAAGAGATAGTTAGAGAGGATCTCAGGGGCGGAAGACACCACAGAAAACATTGACACAACAAAGAAAATGCAAAAAGCAAAAAGCTCCTAACCTAAAACATCCAGGAAAT
>NW_022196896.1:119929798-119931804 GCF_008632895.1 Mastomys coucha
CTAATTTGGTAATTGGAGAAATAGGTCCAATATTATACAATCTATATACACTTTCAGCTTGTTTGTGATAGTGTCTTGTTGTGTACAACATAAGGGTCTTGATATCTCGCTTCTCCTATCTCAGCCTCTCTATTAGTAGTATTGTTTATTTCATGTTTCTACACTATACTGTGGTTTTCAGAACAGCTTATATATTTCAAAAGTATTTATATACCCAAGGGAGACATAGACAATTAACTTGGGATGTGGCTTGTAGGAAAGAGAACAACAAAGAGTGAGACTGAATTCTTTGCTTGACATTTGTAGCTTTTGTATCAAGTTTGAAGAAGAGGAGTTTATAAGTTACTCCTTCTCTGAGATGAATGCTTTTCCAAATTATCGCAGCTAATGAACCAGATTCTTACCTGCACCTAATGTCTGTGCCACCCTCCAAGCAGAACCATTGTTCATTGAAATAGTTGGCGAATGACTTTATGGATAGACCATCTTAATACACACACCATTTCTTAAATGAATGTAACCAGTTCTCTGGGGGATGAGAATAAAGTCACTCACTCAAGTCAAATAGCTTTGACCATAGCAGGAAGTCTGTATCCAAAAATCATGCCTACAATTCATTTCTTGGCTCAGCAGAACTGTCAACTCTCAGATTAGCTATGATGGAGGTAAAATCCTTTGGTGATGTGAGGCTCATTGAAGTACAACCTTATTACAATGAAATCCAATGTCTAAAAGTTGTTCTTATTTTGAGCTTGTACCACAATAAGAGTCAAGATTTTAAACTCTACTAAATACAAAACAACCAACCAAACAAACAAAAAGACTTTATATATTTATGTTCATTTAAGAAAATACTAGTAGTGATGTATTATTTTGAAATATACAGTTAATATGTTTGGAGTTATTTAAAACTTATATTGAGAAAAATGTATGTATTTTCAGTATTGCTGTAGACAAACATCTACATATGACTGTTAAATTGATTGCTGTTTATATCAAACAACTTTTATAATACTCATTTTTATTGTTATAATATTTTATAAATTTTAAAGAATATGACAAAGATATTGTAGGTATTGAAGGGGGCTCTCTGGGAGGAGTTGGGGTACACAAGAGAAACCACAATGTGATTTAATTATATTTACTTAAAATATGTTTTTAAATGTTAACAAATTCAGATAAATTGAAATCATGTAACTTTTCTCATAATGCAATAAAAGTTAAAAAAAAAAAAAACTAAGCCTTCCTAGGAGAGTAAAGATCCTTTCTGAATCCTGTAGGCTGCTGTTTTGTCCCACTGACAGTGTCCTTTGCCTTACAGAGATTTTCAGCTTTATGAGGCCCCATTTATGAATTGTTGATCCATTGCCTGAGCCATAGGTATTCTGTTCAGGAAATCATCTCCTAACAGTTTGTTCAAGGCTATTCCCACTTTATCTCTTATTAGATTTAGTGTACCTGGTTTTATGTTGAGGTTTGTGATCCACTTGGACTTGAGTTTTGTGCAGGATGATAAATATGAATTTATTTGCATTCTTCTACATACAGACATCCAGTAGGCCAGCACAAATTGTTGAAGATGCTTTTATCACTTCCCACTCCCCATTGTATGCTTTGACTTCTTTGTCAAAAATCAAGTGTCTTCCTTCTCTGCCCCTTCCCTGCAAGTGGATCGCCTACCTCCAGAGAGCGCCTTAAGCCAGAGACCCGGGCGAGATCCGCCATTCTCTCTCGGGTGAGTTTCTGAGACTGTAGCAGCCAGCCTGGAGGCACAGGCCCCACGACTCCCAGGGGATCCGCAGGGCGGCAGGGACATGATCCTCTCAGCTTCCGAGTGACAGGAGGATCAGCGTCCTTCTCTGCCCCTTCCCTGCAAGTGGAGGGCCTACCTCCAGGGAACGCCTTAAGCCAGAGACTCGGCGAGAGCTGCCATTTCCTCTCTGGTGAGTTTCTAAGACCAGAGCAGCCAGCTTGGAGGAACAGGCCCCAGGAGTCGCAGGGGACTT
>NW_022196896.1:119938921-119978222 GCF_008632895.1 Mastomys coucha
AGAAATTTACATGTAAATAAAGAAAATATCTAAAAAAAAAAAAAGGGAAAAAAAGTCAAGTGTCTGTAGGTGTGTGGATTTATTTCTGGGTCTTCAATTTGATTTCATTGATCAACCTGTTCCATGGGCTAGTATTCAAAATATATAAAGAATTCAAGAAGTTAGACTCCAACAAACCAAATATCCCAAATAAAAATTGCATACAGAGCTAAACAGAGAATTCTCAACAGGGGAATCTTGAATGGCCAAGAAGCACTTAAAGAAATGCTCAAATATCCTTAGTCATCAGGAAAATGCAAATCAAAATGACCCTGGGATTTCATCTTATAGCCATTAGGGTGTTTAAGATCAAAAACTCAGGCAACAGCTAATGCTGTTGAGTATGTGGAGAAAGGCGTATACTCCTCCATTGCTGGTGGGAGTGCAAGCTTAACCAACCACTCTGGAAACTATTCTGGCAGTTTCTCAGAAAATTGGAAATAGTTCTACCTGAAGACCCAGCTATACCACTCCTGCGCATATACCCAAATGATGTTTCACCATACCCAAAGAACTTTTGCTCTGTTATGTTCATAGCTGCTTTATTTGTAATAGCTAGAAACTGGAAACAAGTCAGATGTTCCTCAGAGGAGGAATGAAAAAAGAAAATGTGGTTCATTTACAGAGTGGAATACTATTCATTTATTAAAAACAAGGGCATCATCAATTTTACAGGCAAATAGATGGGACTAGAAAATATCACCCTGAGTGATGTAACCTAGACCCAAATGGCCATGCATGGTATGTAGTCACTGATAAGTGGATATTAGACATAAAATACAGGATACCCTCCTTGATACACTCCAAAGACCAAAAGAAGCTAAACAAGAAGGAAGGCCCAGCTAAAGTTGCTTGAATCTCACTTAAAAGGGGAAATAAAATAGCCATAGAAGACAAAGGGAGGGAAGGAACTGGGTGGGAGAAGGGATGGAGAGGGGAGTGGAGGCACTAGGATTAAGTGTTGGGGGAGACTGGAGAGAGGGCCAGAAGACCAGAAGAATGAATGGAAATCTCCAGCTTCTGGGGTTGGGGAGGAAAAGGGAGCCAGAGAGTTGAGATGAGGGGTTCCAGGGGTCACACTGGTGACCTTAGCTGAGACGCATAACAGTGATGACATGGAATCTGAAGAAGCCACTTCCTAAATCCAGACAGGATCCCCCAGTGGAGAGATAAGGAATCAACTCACAAAACTTTTAACCCAAAATTTGTTTTATCTTAAAGATATGTAGGCACAAAGATAGAGAAGAGCCTGAGGGAATGGTCAATCAATTACTAGCCCATCTTGAGACCTGTCCAAGGACAAGCACCGTTCCCTGACACTATTAATGATACTCTGTTATGCCTGCAGACAGGAGCCTAGCACAACTGTCCTCTGAGAGGCTGACTGACCCAGCAGCTGACTGAAACAGATGCAGGGACCAACAGTCAAACATTAGACAGAGCTCTGGGACTCTTAGGGAAAAGTTGGGGGAAGGATTGAAGGCTTAAGGGGATAGGGACTCTATAGGAAGATGAACAGAGTTAACTAACCTGGTACCTTGGGGGCTTTTGTAGACTGAACCACCAACCAAGAGCATACATGGCTAGACTGTGCATCCCCACATATGTAGCAAATATGCAGCTCCGTGTCCTTATGGGTTCCCCAACAAATGGAATGGGGGCTTTTGCTAAAGCTGCTGCTTGTCTGTAGAATTCGTTCCCCAACAGGGCTGCCTTGTCTGGCCTCAGTGGGAGAGGATGCACCTAATCCTTCAGAGACTTGATGTGCCAGGATGGGGGATACTTAGGAGTCTCAACCCCTCAGAAGTACTCTGGGAAGGGGGACCAGGGGACCAAGATCAGGAAATAAAATGAATAATGAATAAATTAATGTAGGAAAGACCCTAAAAATAGTTCAATGGTAACATGTTGGAGTAATTTTTATTTTACTCAAAAAAATCCTGTATGGCCCTTTTTGGCAGGAAATCCCATCTGGATTCCTGAACACCCAACTTTTTTCTCCCACCATCAACAGAGTCATCTCCTATCTGCTGTTGATGCAGTTATCCACCATCAAGTGTTTCTTTTCTAGATGTTATCAAAGCTTTATATTGTTAGCTCACACTTTCTATATTTTATAATTGTTGTTATGCATTAATGATTTTAACATCCATCTACCCTGGGATAAACACACCGAGGTACCTTTTGTGGGTCCATCATTATTCTTCATTCACTTATAAATCAACTTCCATGTTGTCTTGTAGACTTTGTCAACAATGCAGCCCTCAAAGAAAATCATTTTCAGACTTTCTGGTTGTCATCTCCACAGTCTCTTTGCACTTTTATCTTTATATAATTCTTTAGTCTAAATATAATTAAAGCCCCACCCTCTGTAACTTTAGTATTTTCTCTTTCTCCTTTCTCAAACTAAACCCCACAATTAAGGGCCACACCAATTCTTTGTTTTGGTTTTATCATGCTTGTCTGCAAAATCCTCAAACTTGAAATTATCTCTCTGCATGTAGAAATAAACACTTAGCTACTGAGTTATATTTAAACATTCTCACCACTGGATATAATTCTAATAATATTTTATTTCCTGGAAAACTGTTATAAACCTTTTGTATTAGTGATCTATGGCCACATAACTACACTACTAATAGCTTAATGGTATTAGTAGTATTTATAGCACAGGTTCAGATGGCTGGAAATTTGAATGCAAATTAAAAAATTTCCAAGGTTCACAGTCTTCTGAAGCTTCCATGGAGAGTACCTGTTTTATTTCTCCATATGGTTTTTCTAAATTTATTTGCAATTATAACTATATCATTTCCCACTTCCCATTCCTTCTTCCAAACCCTGCCACATACCCATTCTAGGCTCTCTTTAATATTCAGTTGTTTAAAATTTAATTGTTCTTTTTATATACACATACTCATTTGTAAATATATAAATACAAGTATATTATATAATGAGACTTGTATGTACATATTTTCAGGCATGACTTTGTGGCATTGGATAACCAACTGGTATCTTCTTTGCTGGGAAGACTATTTCTCTCATTCTCAGCACTCCTGAGTTGCCTGTTGTACTGACTACAGTTGAGACCTCATGCCTTCCTCCCTTCAGAGTTAATGTGTCTCTCATCCTCATTTAGACATATTAGCGAGACTTCATGTGGATAGCTAGTTTCTCATCCCTCTGGCTCCTCTAATCCTTTTCCATCTTCCCCATTGGATTCCTTGCACTCTGCTCTTCCCCTTCCTATTTCAGAGAGAATCTCTCTCTATTGGACACAAGCTTTGGTTCTTCACTGGCTTCTCATGAAATATATTATTTCCTCAAATATGGACCTTCCCAGAGAATGGCTTAACACGAATAACAGAGATTGAAGTCACAGTCATCTCGTAACACAACGTTAGGACTGATATCTTTGACTTTGCCATTTTGTATGTATTGGAAGTAAATCACTGGGTGTACTCCAATCCATTAGAGAGCTAACTCGGACCACATAGGGTAGGGCTCACTTTCAGAAATCTTTTTCTCATAGCTTTATTTTTCTCCTTGGTTTTATAAATCTTCCTTTTCCTAGTCCCCCATTCTCCCCTTTCCTCTGGTGATATTTATTCCCGTTGTTGAAACCTTGGGAGTAAGCATGAAATGTCTCCATAGCTTGTCACCACAGTATCTACCTTTGTGTTCTGCCAAAATTTTCTTGCTTCTTCCTGTTTTGTGGGTAAGTTACATCTCTGAACCTACCTTTCTTGGTTGACCTAAGAAGGACCAACTTTCTACTTAGTCAACACAGTGCATGTTCTCTTGTTGTCTTAAGGCTATCACTTCAATAATGTTCTCTTTTGCTCAATTATCAATCTTCTTTCATATCACCATGTAATAGCTTACATCGAAAATGCCTTTTTATTGCCATTTCCTAATTTCATCTTTTCTTCCTTGAACATTACCTGAGAATGTAGTCCTGCTTCTTCTCTAATAATTGTAGTTCATTGAAACTTTCCTGGAAGTTCAGAATCTTATTTTTAACATTGTTCTTAAAATAGAAATCATGTTATAATACTTAACTCAAAACAGAGAATGCAGATATCTATGGGAATATTAAAAGATTTCAAAATTGCAGTGCACTGCTTAATCCTTAGGAAAGAAGATTCTCCTTACAGTAGACAGTAGTTACCACTGAGACCCAAACTGGATAATGTGCAGTCTTTGGAGTCCTCATCTCTGAAGAGGACACCTGTATCATACCCGTGATGGTTTGTATGTGCTCATCCCAGGGAGTGGCACTATTAAAAGGTGTGCCTCTGTTGGAGTAGGTGTGTCACTGTGGGTGTGGGCTTTAAGACTCTCATCCTAGCTGACTGGAAGTCAGTATTCTGCTTGTAGCCTTTAGATGAAGATGTAGAACTCTCAGCTCCCCCTGCACCATCCCTGTTTAGATGTTACCATGATATGCTTTGATGATAACAGACTGAATCTCTGAACCTTTAAGCCAGCCCCAATTAAATGTTGTCATTATAAGAGTTTCCTTGGTCATGGTATCTGTTCACAGCAGTAAAACTCTAACTAAGACAATACCCCTGCCCCCAGTGCTTAGGGATCTATGGGAACAGGGGACACAAAAATTATAAGGGTTAGAGATGGTGGAAAATTTTAAGGACACAACATTTTTTTTTCAGATGCAATAGGTTAGATACACATATGAATTTACAGATACTGTCACAGCATGCACAAGACTTGCATATGCTTAAGCCAGACAAAATGTCAACATGGAGATAGGAGCATGGGCACAGAATCCCACTCCAGCCTAGAAGCTTTTGTACAAACATTAGTTTTTGGGAGAGGGAAAAATCAATGGAGGAACACTGGTATAGCAACCCCATTTCAGGGCAGTACACATGGAACTTCATATTTGTAATGCCTTCCTTCCTTCCTCCTTCCTTCCTTCCTTTCTTCCTTCCTTCCTTCCTTCCTTCCTTCCTTCCTTCCTTTCTTCCTTCCTGAGAAAAAACCCTGAAGTTGGGTGGGTGAGGAAGAGGAGGATTTAGGAGACAGGAAAGAATATGATTGAAATATACTGTGTGAAATTTTAAAAGAATTAAAAAAGTAAATTTTAAAAAAATTATGAGAGAAGATAATTTCAAAACAAATACCAAGAAGGTTGGGCCTGTCTAAGCTTCCCCACATTTGCTCAACTTCTGTAGAACAAGCCCAGTCCTTATGGACTGGTGCAAAGCTTTCCAAGGTGGAAAGCTGTTGGTTTATCAGTGGAGCATAGACTTTAAGTAGCAACCAGCCCTGTACACTGGTAAACAAAAGTCTTTGTGTCCCATGCTACATAATGGTGTCTAAAGGAGAGCCCTTTATCTCTTGAGTAATGAATGTGTCTGTTCTTAGATAAAACTTTCTGATCACATTGCTCCTGAAACACCTCTGTTGCTTCTCTTGTATTTACAAGGGCTCATGGAGAAGTTACTTGAGTGTGGAACTTGTCTGTTATGTAGTAAAAATATTCAAATGTTTGGATCCTCATGGGATCAAGAAATTATTTCCATGAATTAAGGTGTTGCCACTTAGGTAGTATTTGTGACCTCTTAAAATATATATGCCCCGAATGTCCTTATAAGTTCTCATTTAAATAGGGTTCCAGGACAACAAAGGCAATCCCCTCTACTGTCTGGGTTGTTAAATCTGAATAACAACAGTTAGTCTAGATTTATTACCTCCTGCAGAATCACATTGTTCTTATTGCTTAGCTTACAAAAAAAAATGTGTTTGCTTCTTTAGGAAACAACCCATTCCTGAAAGAGAGAAATGGGCATCAAAAAGGATGCTACATACTTGTCATTTACAAGGTTCCTCATTTTATAGCATCTTCTTTGGAGTTCAGATTTCTCACTGGGGTACTTCCCGTCTTGACTTGCATGCTATGGTTTGTGTTGTATAACAGCTCACAGCTGCTAAGATTTTAGTGTTAAGAATTAAATCATTTTTAAAGGCCCTGGAGTATCTGTTCCCCACTGAGAGAAATATACCTGTGGAGGAAAATCGTGATTCAGAAAACATGACAAATGTTTGTAAGAAATTCAAACATACTGCTTGTGATATACCACCTTCAACCATTCGCCCGCAATTCGCCCTCGTGGACCAGCAATACTTTCCGAAGCTTTGGATGTTATCCTTAGTTTCCAGAGGAGCACCGCAAAACACAAGAAAGACTTGTCTAATACACAAGGAAGGACTTCAGAGATATTGTCTTTGTGAATACTGGTTTAGTCTGACCGTGGCAGCTATCATTAATTGACCCCAGTATATTCACCACTTTCCAGTTTACAAGTCATTTCCAATATTTGTCAATGGAAACATTAATTAAAGCAATAGCAAGAGAAAAGGGCAGAAACCTGCTAAGTTAAAATCTCATGTAATTAGTATTCTAATTAATAATTTAATTTGACTTTCAATAAGTGAGAAGTCTTAGCAGTGTTGATTTCAGTTTTTAAGAAAAGGAATTCAACATTTTTTCCTTTGTTTATGGGCTGTATATTATGAAAGCTACAATGTGTTCCAAAATAATGATAGTAAGAAGAAATTTATTTCTTTTCTTATCTGTGAACTAGTGTAGGGCTAATTTGTTGATAATATAAGGTTGGAAACTGTTACTTAATAAGCATATATTAAAATATTTTTGAAGTCCTATATTTAAACATAGGGCCTATATAAATAAGTGAATTAAAATCATGAAAAATTTCCTCAAAGATTTGAGAGGACAAAAGTATAACTTCAAAAATTAAATTTGTCATGAATTGATATATTATTGATTGTAAAGAAAGGAATATAACTGAAAGTAGCACATTATAAATATTCTATGAAAACAGGGTAATAATTTATAGCAGGGTCTTCAAATGTATCATTTTATTCGGACATGTTGTTAGAAGATAGGAAGATTATGAAGGATATTTAATACTCTGACAAGTATTAGAGAAAAATCACATAAAATGATAAGGCATAAAAAGACTTGCCACAAAAGTCTTTTTCTATGACCAGTTTATAAAGTAGTGGGAATAGAGTCACACTAGACAGTTTCCAAAGGGCAGCCTGAAACCACATGTTGCCTGGTTTTAATTTCTAGAACAAAATGCTTGGACTGTGAAAACATTAGATATATTTGAATCTTTTAGCTTTGGCTCTTAAGTTTTCTAGCTTTCTACAGTAGCATCAATTTGTGGGCCAGGCTTTGGTCTGGACTCAACCTTAACCAGCAGAGTCCATTTGATGTGGAAACTCACTCAGTTGCCACCAGATTTGTATCTGTCTGGTGTGTGAGTTTGGGCCCATTGGAACCTCTCAGTCATATCAGAATCCATCTTTCCGTGTAATTTTAACAAGCTATCATGCTAACCTAAAGCGTCACATAGAAATCTTTGTAGTTATCCAGATAAATGTCTCCTTCTAATAAACACTTAAAATTCTGGATTGCAATGTGATTTGCTAGCATCTTTCACACTAAACTGTAAGTAAACCCCCTTTTAGGGAGAGAAAAATTGCTACTTTGTACAAACTTGCATAATAGGCTGCAGACCTGCTATAAATAAGAGATTGATAGAAACTTGACTCTGTGTTTTTATCATATAATCTGTCTCCTTGGTTATATGTGCCTAAATTCTGCTTGAGGTTGCTGAAGTCTGAGACAACACCCCAGAACTTTATCCCATCTATGAAGAGTGCCCAGTGATTGATGAGGAATGTTTATATGATTAACTGTAGGTAAATGTTAAACCTGAAAGCAGAAAACATGCTCCTAAAGGAGTCAGCTACATGTCAGAGTAAAACATCATGTAAATGTAAATGTAGAGAACCATAAGAAAGATAAACCATTGCTTTTAATAATATGGATATATTGCATGGAAGGTTTCCTAACCTTTGTGAGTTTACTCTGTCTCTCAGGTTTCATAAAATATTTTGTAATGAATACATAATACTATTTTTATCAAGATAGAATATTTCAATTTGTGGTAATCATATTTCTCCATACATCTGTTGTGAAATTTATGTATGTTTTTATCATTTGATTGATCAGTCTGGGTAAAATTTTCATGTGAAGATTATCTTTAAATGAGTCTCCATCACAGGATATTAAAGTTGCCTACGTATGCTTTACCTTTCCTACCCAAGCCTTTATGAGAATATTCAAATGCTCAGATAACCTTCTGTCTATCATCTCTTTAAAAAAAGTGAGGTAATTTCTCCTCATTCATCCTGCTGAAGAAGTAAGAATGATACACACCACATTTGCATAGCTTTATCAAAACCTGGTTGGAATCAAGCTGGGAATTATTTTATGCATTGTCTTATAGGCTTTATTGCTACCTGCAATGAAACGAACCATTATAGTGCATGTTGCTAGAGATGTGTGTCAAGTTTATTCAATTCCAAATCACTCACATCCTTCATTATTAATCGGTTTGTAGTGCAGCCCTGCAAAAAATAAAGTCTTTTGTCAAAAACAGCTTTAGATGGTGGTTTTGTCAGTCCATGTACATTCAAGTGTACAGAGAACTGCTGTTATTTTTTTAAAAATTGCTTTCTCACTGGTACAACAGCTATATACTGGAGTAGAGATTGGTTACTATTGCACTGCTGTGTGACAACAGCTCAAGATGTCAGTCTAGCAAAACAGAGCACTCGTAAGAATTATAGCAACTCCTATTTGAGTAGCCTTGAAGGAACAACCATTTCTCTAAAAAGAGAGAGAAAGACAAAGAAAAAAATCACCTTGAATTCCTGGTCCACCTGGCTCCATTTTCCAAATGTTGGGATTACAGGTATGGGCCACTTTGCCTGACTCCACTTGTTCATGCTTTTGATAATTATGTGCCTTAGGAAAGTAGATACCTAAACGTGTTACATGAAAGTTACTTTCCAGATATCACCATGACTCTATCACTGTCATGTCCTAAGTGCTTCGATTATTGAAAAAGGACACTGGTTTGTTTGTGTGCTCTATATTTAAATAACAATCTATAACAATAGTTTGCTAATTATGACCTTAATGTGATTGCTTTGGTCATCCAGCCAATGCGATTTGCAATCCATTGAGAATTTGTCATCATGATGAATATTTATTTTGATGACTAATCTAATGCGTGAAGGAATTTCACATTTGTGCAAAATGTACAATGTTTGCCCTAGAGCCTTTTGTTTCTTTCTCTGGAAATAGAAATGTGAAAACTGATTGTATAACTTGAGACTTACCTTGTTTCTCAGAATTAATCTGTGTGTATCTATTTAGAGCTATTGTAGACATGTGTCAAAATATATTTACATCTTTTTTTTTTCCTTTCTGGTAATACTTAGAAACTGTTCTGTCATATGTTTTCTATCTTAGAAAAATTTCCATATTAGCATAACACTTTCTCTTCATATCATTTTCTGTATTATATATATATATATACATATTCCATATGAATATATATATTCATATATATCCATATGAATATGGATATTCATATATTATTTAATAAATTGTCTATTAGGAAGCATTGAAGTTGTTTGCAGATTCATTTTTACCTTTTGATATAAATGTGAAAATAATCCTTTTGCACATGTATATCTGCATTATACAGACATGTGTTTATAAATACTTGAGTAGATTTTGTGAGTTAAATATACACAAACTTTCCATTTTGATAAATTTCCTTCATAGAGGTTGTACTAATGAATATCCTCACAAATAATGTATATAAATATACATTTCTCTATACTCTATTTATTTGTTTGTTTGCTTTTGAGATGGTCTCATGTTGCACAAGTTGTCTTGAAACGTGCCGACAGGAATGACCTTACACTTCTGCTCCTCATACCCTTATTTCCTGTGTAGTGGGATTACAAGCCTGTACAACTGCATTAGCAAAATTCTTTCACTATTTTAATAATATTATGCACATATAATATCATTCATTTATTCACATATATTTGTCATCATTATTCTCTTGTTGCTTACTCATATTTTCTAGCATGTGGCACATGAAATTATGTATCTACTATTAAATTTATATTTCTCATTGATGAATAAGCTACAGTGTGAGAAATTTTGTCTGTTTTGTTCACTGTGATATTTTAAATATCTAGAAATATCTTTTGAACATATTTATTTCTTGAGTGACTAGATTAATGAATCAGTGAATGATTAAGAGAATAAGTAGTCATTAGCACTTAAACACTAAATAAGATGACATGTTGCAGAAAGAGATGTATCAATGTTCCCTATGGAGTTTTGTGTTTTCTCAAAAGGAATTTTCTGGATCTATAGTTGATTTTGAAATACATTGATATTTTTCTCTGTTGTTTAAATCTCATTTTGCAATAATGGTCTTATTTTTATTTTAGTTTAAAAATAAATTAAATCAGTATATGTTAGTTGTACAAACTACTAGATTTCATAATGACATTTAGTATATATATATATATATGTACATATATATATGTGTGTGTGTGTGTGAATATATACATATGTGTATATATATATGTATATATATATCATATTTACAGTTTCCCAATTAACCACACTTACCTCTTTCCCACTGTTGCTGGCTCTTCCCCTGGTCTCTAAAAGTTCTACTTTTATGGCCTTTTAAATTCCTTTTTTTAAAATTAGATAGTTTCTTTATTACATTTCAAATGATATCTCCTTTTTCAGTTTCCCCTCCAAAAACAAAAAACAAAAAACAAAAAACCCTGTTCCCTCCCCGCTCCCCCTGCTCACCAACCCAACCTCTCCCACTTCCTGGCCCTGGCATTCTCCTATACTGGGGCATAGAACCTTCACAGGACCAAGGGCCTTTCCTCCCATTGATGACCGACTAGGCCATCTTCTGCTATACATATGCTGCTGGAACCATGAGTCCCACCATATATACTCTTTGGTTTTTGGTTTAGTCTCTGGGAACTCTGAGGGTACTAGTTAGTTCATATTGTTTGTCCTAGGGGGCTGCAAACCCTTTAGCTCCTTTCTCGAGCTCCTTCATTGGGGATCCTGTACTCAGTCCAATAGATGGTTGTGAGCATCCACTTCTGTATTAGTCGGGCACTGGCAGAGCCACTCAGGAGACATCTATATTCCTCGCATAAAAGATAAAAACTGGAAATATTTCTCTTTTGGAGTCACCCATATTTTGCTCACTATGACATCATCCAGTTGCATATGTTTTCCTGAAAATAACAGGATTTTATTCTTTACGTTTGAAGAGAATTTCATTATGTCCATAACCATATTTCTTTTTGTGTTCATAGCAGCAGACAACAAGACTAACTCTCTCCCCTAGCTACTGTGAATAGTGTCATGATAAACAAGCACCTCTGTCATATGCTGCCTTCGTTTTCTTTCGATTTATACCTAGCTCAGAGTGGAAAGGCTGGATTTTATAGCACTTCTATTTTAGGATTCTGAGGACTCACTAGGTTGTTTTTTTTATGGTGATGGCACTAATTTGTATACCTACCAGTCCTTAAGAGCATTTGTAAGCTTTCAAAATTTCTTACTTTCATGAATTCTTCTTTTCCTCCTCTTCCTTTCCTCCTCCTCCTCCTCCCCCTCCTCCCTCCTCCTCCTCCTCCTCTTCTTTACTATATGTGTGGGTATTTGTCTGCATGCATGTCTGTGGACCACATAAGTACTTGATGCCTATGAAGACAAAGAGAGGGCATTGGGTCTACTAGAATTGGAGTTACAGCTAATTCCGAGACTACACGTGGGGCATAAGACTAGAACCTGGGTCATTTGCAAGAGTAACAAATGCTCTTAACTGCTGAGCACTCTCTTCAGCCCAGTGTTTTTGAGTTTTTGATAACAACCATTTTAGGTTTAGTGAGATAGAATTTCACTGTAGTTTTGGTTTGCCTTTCCCTGCTGGTTAATAACATTATAATAATTATATTGGTACAATATTATATTTATTGGCCTTTTTAATTTCTTCATTTGAGAAGGGCTATTCAGATGATTGTCCCTTAAATTTTACATTATTGTTTGTATTTTATTAAGTCTTGAGGTTTTTTTATGTTTGGATATTAACTCTGCTATATGAGTGTTTTCTTTCATTTAGCAATTTGTATAACCTCTCTCGATGTTTGTTTATGCAGAAAGACTTCAGTCCAATTTTAACTCTGTTTTCTGTGCTTTGCAAATTCTATTCAGAAAGCTAGTACCTGTGCCTCTATATTGAAGCATTTGTCTTATGATCCCTCTGTTAACTTTATACTCTGAGATATTAATGTCTGGTCCATTTTGAATAAGCTTTTGCACAGTGAGAGACAGTGGTCAGACTTCAGTCTTGCACATGTGTACAGATCACTTTCCCAGTGTCATTCATTAAAGGAGGCCAGCCTTCCTCCTGAACTTGTAGAAACTGTTAAGAATCACAAGATGTCTGTCAATAATCTATCTCTGGTTCTCTGTTCTCTTCTCCTGCTCTACATTATTGTTTTAATGCTGCTAGTATGCTATCTTACTACTGTGGCTCTGTACTGTCTTTGAGTCACACATTAGGATGCCCCCAGCTTTGTCACTAAAAGACTAAAGACTGCGTTTGCTATTTGGGGGCCTATGTCCATTTATGGTATATGAATTTTAGATTGTCTTTTCTATTTGTATAGAATGCTTTGAGGATTATAGCCATTTTTACAATATTAACTCTTTCTATCCATGTACACAGCAGCTGTTTTTGGCTTTGTGTTTTCTCCAACCTTTCGGTTTTCAGGACTTTGTGCTTTTTGTGGCAAATCTTCCACTCCCCTAAATTTAGGCTCAATTGTTCTACCTGCAACCCTACCCAGGATCTTATTAATGAGAATTATTTTATTATTTCTTCTCCAGCAAATTAATTAATTGTATACAGAAAAACCATGGATTTGTGTACATTAATTTTGTCTCCTGATTTGTTGCCTTCATCGATCAACTCTAATAAGTATTTGCTGGAAATTTTAGGTTTTGATGTATGGAGTCACATCATTAGGAAACAGGTATCATTTTACTTCTCCATTTCCTTTTCATGCTCCTTTTATTTCCATCTCTTGCCTCATTACTCTAGATGGATTTTCTAATACTTGACAGAATAGAAGCACTGAGAGGAGGCACCCTTGGCTTGCACTTAGTTTTAGAGGAAATGCTTTCAGTTTCTTCTATTCAGTACAGCAGTGCCTATGAGTTTGGCACATAGAGTCCATTTAATTGAAACGAGATCTTTCCACACTTAATTTACATAGTTTTCTGCTTTCTTTCTTTCTTTCTTTCTTTCTTTCTTTCTTTCTTTCTTTCTTTCTTTCTTTCTTCTTTCCTTCCTTCCTTCCTTCCTTCTTTCCTTCCTTTTTTTCTTTCTCTCTCTCTCTTTTTATTTATTTATTTATTTTATTTTTTTAGAGACATTGTTTCTCTGTGTAGCCCTGACTGTCCTGGAACTCATTCTGTAGACCAGACTGGCCTTGAACTCAGAAATCCACTTGCCTCTGCCTCCCAACTGCTGGGATTAAAGGATGCACCACCACTGCCTGGCAGTTTTTCTCTTAAATAATGAAATGATGTTAAATTTTTATCAAATGCTTTTCCTTCACCCATTGAGATGATATGTGATCTTATCATTTGTTCAATCACATGGTTTATTATTTTAATTGACATATATATATATATATATATATACATATATATATATATATTGAACCACTCACTAGTCATGGGTGCGGCTTTTTGAATATATTGTTGGATTTAACTTGTAGTACTATTTCTGAGGATTTTTGAATCTCTAATCATTAGGGATATTGATTCGTAGTATCATTTTTTTGTGTGTGTCCTATTAAGAAGTCATTGCTATAAGCTCCCTTCTTAGTATTATTTTTGTTGTACTCCTAATTATCTCCTTTTCCTGTTCATATGCTATCCTTCAATTAAACACATGAGTAAAAATATGTGATCCTTGACTTTGTGGGTCTGGCTTTCTTTCTTTTGGTCTAATTGTAGAGACATTTAGCAATTTTTTCTGACTTATTGAGATTTCATCTCCAATATTTTTGACTGACTCTTTTAAAAAAATCATCTTATCTTTGTTGAATTTCTTCATATTCTCTGTTGTATTTGTAATTTCATTTACTATTTGTTTAAAGTATATTGGACTTGCTCCACTTTTACATCTTTGATTTCTTTCATTAGAGACTTACAATAGTTAGGAGATGAACATTACCTTCCCTCAATATTTTTCATGTCACTTTGCTAAAATTTGCACATCCAGTAGAATGGGTAGTCCTTTCTTTATAGGTTGTCTATACATGTAACTTGCGAGTTTTCTTTCACAGGTTTTGAAATTCCTTTCCTTTCCTATACTTTTGAGTCTTAATATCTCATAAAGGGTACTTTTTAGCCGTATCTATTGGGAGTTCTATAAGCATACTCAATTTTTGGAACAATATTCTTTGTAAATTCCTTGTTTTGTATGTGTGTGATGTAGTAATTGGTGTGTACTAAATTTTGAGTTTATTCTAGCCTTGTGTCTTTGGCTGTGACTTGCCATCTTGATCCCATAGAAAAGTTAGACAGTCCCACAGTAATTGAAGGGTATGAATCCTCAAATGATTTAGAGATATGTGGTGTAGTCTGCAGAGTTCTTGTCAGCTCTTGATATAGTTAATTCTTCAATGGACGTTGAGGTTACTGGCAGGTGATAAGAAGTATCTAGGTAATATTGATGATGGACATACTATTTAAAAGGGTCTCTGATAGCTACTATACAAATGATAATAAAGAATTTAAGAAACTTGTCTTATATACAATGCCATGGGCCTTGCTATTTTCATACAGTGTCAAGAACAGGAATCAAAACCAAGTCTTATGTGTCAGCTGTATGTGAGGATGATGAATAGTTGGAGCCATTAGAGATGTGGTGATGAAGAATTTACGCTGTTCTCCTCTGCTACCATTCTGTGTCCACCTAAGAGCATGAACTTCGAACATGAGCAATGCATGCTGGGATATGTGACAATATGTGAAGACTTTTATTCTAGCTTTTTTTTTTTTTTTTTTATAGTCCGGTCTTGGGATGAAGGAGGAGTGAATCACAGCTAGATCTGGACAAAATGATTCTCAGCTGAAGTTATGGTAGGGATGAGACAGAGTAGAACTTGGCCAACACAAGGAAAAGCTTCTCTCTAGAAGACAATGTTCTTAAGGTTGTGTGTCCCAGTTGCACATCTGTGGCAATAATTCAGGTGGCCACAATATGCTGGTGTTTGCTAGGAACAGATGAAACAGGAAGGTTCTTCCCTGCCTTGCTTTTAACAGACAAACATGTAGGTGGACAAGATCTAGAGGCAGGGCACTGCTTAAGGCCATCAAAACATGCATATGCATGCCTGTGCAAATAACAGAGTGTTTCCTTCAGCACATTGCTGGCAGGTCTATATGTGGCAATTGAGAGAGAGAAGGGTTGTAGGAATTATGCACACTATAGTTGTGTTTAGTTCTATCACTCATAAAAAATAACACACAACTAGCCATATTTCTGGTCCTGAAAGGTAGACTCTATGATCTTCTATCTCTTCTGGAAGGTACCCTACATACCTGCTGTGTTCCACCACCTATTTTCTGATATATAGTGCTCTTTACAGGCTAATTTCAGAGGTTCTTTATTGAGCCAAATTTGATTTCTAAGGCAATTAGCTTCTTAACAAGCACAGAGCAATGTCTCTGGGGTCCCAGAGATATGCAAGGATTTACAATTTTTCAGACTTGGGCAAATTTAGAAAATTAGTCTCTTCTGAATGTCTCCAGGCAATACTACATGGTAATTCTTTCCTCAAAGCTAGGTCACTATGAAATTTCTTATTTATTAAGGCTTTTGGTCTATAGGAGTTGTGAAGTTTTCCAATAGCTAGTATTGTCAAGCACACACACTGGTGAATTCGTTTTCAGGGAATTACTTTTATATGTATCTTGGTAGAGGGAAGACTCTACCTCCCTTGGTCTTGGAAGCAGCTGGTAGGTGATAGGATATTTTGTTTTTCTTGTTCCAGTTCCAGTTCAAGGTCTCTGTTTTTATAAGGCTTATTTTTTTTCCCACACACTGGGTGGAAGGACCAGGAAAAACACTGTTATGCAATGGTAGAAGGTCAGCCAATGAAACAAAGCAAAGCAACAAGCTCTACTCAAGAAGATCTTAATTATGAAATTGATACTGGATCATGAAATTTGTAGGTAAATAGAGGGAACCAGAAGAAAACTTATCCTGAGAGACGTAACTCAGACCCAGAAAGATGAACATGGGTATGTACTCACTCATAAGTGGGTATTAGCTGTTAAGTAAATAATCATGCTACAGTCCACAGACCCAGAAATAGTAAGTAACAAAGAGCGTTCTAAGGAGTGTACATGGATCTCCCTGGAAGGGGAAATAGGACTTGATTTTGTGGGTGGACTGGGCACAGGTGGTAATGAAACAGGAGGGATCAGGTGGGTATGGGGATGGATAGAGAGAAAGAATATGGGGTGTGATGACTGGAATTGGAGGACATTTATGGGACAATGTGGAAACCTACATCAGTAGAAAGTCCCAGGATTCTTTGAGGGTGACGTTAGTGAGGAATTCTAGTAATGGAGGATGTGGAGCCTGAAATGTCCATATTCTGTAAGCAGGCAACTTTCACTGGTGGGACTGGGACACCCACCTAGTTAAAAATCTTCATCATATTGTCTATCCTGCCTGTGAGATGTGCTGGGGTAATGGAGATGCAAAACTTGTGGGAGTCACCAATCAATGACTGGTCTGACTTGAGGTTCATGCCATAAGAGGGAGCCCATGCCAGTCACTGTCTGATTGACTAGAAGCCAGAGGCTGGATATGATATCTCTGAGAGGATTATTTTCCCTTTTAACAATTTTCATAGTCTAAACCACACTTTAATTTCATTTGTTCAAATTTCAGCTGAAGTCATACGCATTCCTCAGTGGCTACAAAGAATAAAATAAAATCAAAATGTTGTTAAGTGGATTCTGGGAATTGTAGATTCCTCGGATTTGAGATGACTGAAAAGAAAAGTTATTTTGTCCTTGTTAAATCACTTTAAAATAATTCTTCTGTTCCTATGCAAATGAGTAATATTCTGCCTACAGTATGTACTTCCAAATGGATTTTAGGCAGTTAAAATTAATCTGTACTGCAAACACAAGATTTATTAAAATGATGTTTTATGATAGAATTAAGAGGGCTTAGTATTCAACAAGTTAACCTATGCAAACAAAATTTCAGATAACTTAAATGTTCATGCCAAGGGACAGTATGTTTGTTTTATTCCTTGCATTGACTTTGTGATATAAGTTATCTCATATCTTCAATAGCTAAAGATTACTTCTCTTTTATATTAAACGTGTTATTAGGCTAGGAATGAAGCTTAGTTGATAAGCTGGTAGGGTGCTTGCCTAGCATCCTCAAAGCTGTAGGCTCAATCCCTAGCAAAGCAAAAATTGGGCAGGGTGGGACACATCAGTAATTCTAGCACTTATGAGGTAGAGGCAGGAAAATTAGAAGTTTCACTATTGTCCTTAGCTATATATTAAGTTTCAGGACACTCTGTGCTATATGACACCCTGCATGTAAGAGAAGTACCTATTTATAATGATTAACTGATCATCTATACTATAAATAAATGTCACTAGAACATTAAAAAATACTGGGTTTGGGAAATAAACTTCTCTTTCTCATTTCTTAGAAACTTTAGCTTTTAGATTAGAATTAGAACCATACATTTTTATAATTTTGTTAATTAGTTAATTGTGTGTGCGTATGTGTGTGTTTGTGATGCATGTGTCAGGGCATACCTTGCTGGAGTCAGTTGTCTCTTTCCACCATGTAGATCATGGGAATGAATTCATGAAATTCTTAGGCAAATGGATAAAACTAGAAAATATCCCAAGTGAGATAACCCAATCACAAAAGAACACACATGGTATGTACTCACTGATAAGTGGATACTAGCCTAAAAGCTCCAAATAATCAGGATACAATTCATAGACCACATGAAGCTCAAGAAGAAGAAAAACCAAAGTATGGGTGCTTTGGCCCTTCTTAGAAGAAGAATAAAATACTCACAGGAGCAAATATGGAGATAAAGAATAGAGCAGAGACTGAAGGAAAGACCACCCAGAGATTGTCCCACCTGGGGATCCATCCCATACACAGTTACCAAACCCAGACACTGTTGTGGATGCCAAGAAGTACATGCTGAAAGGAGCCTGATATGGCTGTCTCCTGAGAGGCCCTGCCAGAGCCTGACAAATACAGAGGTGGATGATCACAGCCAACCATTGGACTGAGCATGGGGTCCCCAATAGTGTTAGAGAAAGGACTGAAGGAGTTGAAGGTGTTTACAACCCCATAGGAAGAACAACAATATCAACCAAGCAGAACCCCCAGAATTCCCAGGGACTAAGCCACCAATCAAAGAGTACACAAGGAGGGACAAGCAAATCATTAATTACATAATTGGAAACAAATAACTTACCTAATTCTCTTGAAAGAGTTTTGAAATATTGACATGCTCTCATATGCAGTTCTCAAAGATATTTCAGTTAGATGGTTATAGAATTCATTTTCTTAGAGAAAGTAGAACTCCCCCTGAAGATAACAGAAGGAACTATTGAAGATGGAGAATGAAAAGGTGGAGGAAGAAGACCTACTCCTTTTTGTCTTGGATTTTATTATATGACTTGGTACAGTTTTACAAGGTTGTCTGACATAAAACCTTCTTGTAACTTCTCTCTGACTCCAGCCATTCACATCCTCAAGAATCATCAATAAATCCCCACAATTTAGTGTTTACTGTGCATCAGGCTCTGGACTGATTTTTTTTTTAAAGAACTCTTTTATCATTTAATTACAGTAAAACACCAATGCTACTGTCCCCATTTTTAAAGCAAAGGAGTTTCCTAAAAATGATAATACTTTGTGCAAGGTTACAGACAAGTAAGTGACAAAAGTTCCTCAAAGACATGTTAACCTACATGTGTCTAACTCCATTCATAGTTGCATTGGATTCATTGCTATGCCACTGGTACATTAACCCCAGTCTCCTTAAACATTCCCCTATTATACTGTGAGTGGGATTGTCACTTCCCAGGTGTTTCCATATGCTTTCTCGAGGTTTAATCATCGATCATAGAAAACATAGTTTCCAAAAAATGTTTTCTGTCCCAAATGACTATTGTTACACTTTTCATAAATCATTCAAGGTGGAATATACCTCAAACTGTAATCCAGCAGTGTGAATAGTATAGGAAGCCCTCAATCATACAACGATAGCTTCTTCCAAGTGAATTTCAGCCATCTAGCAACTAGATGATTTTATTCTGTCAAAAGCCTCCATGCTTTCTTTTGCAACATGCCAAGGTCAGCTTCTCAATTATTTTCTTTCCTCACTGGGTCATTATTCAAATAGCACTACTCACATCACGTGCAACTAAAGCAATTGGAGGCCTAAATCCCATATGATCTAATTATAAAAAATATTGGCAAAAAATTGGCCAGCTATTATGGTAAGTTTACACTCTGACCTGAGGAAAATATTGCTAAGATGTTATGTTCATGGCAGATGAAAAATGAGTTGCATTCTTTTTTTTTTAAAAGCTAATTGAGAATGGAGAAATGCTTGAATGATCTTGTCAATTGACTGATACCTATTGGGATACATTTTCCTGTCTGAAAGAAGCTTAGTAATTTAGTCAGAAATGTAGAGGATTCATGATTAAAGAACAATATTATTGAAAAATATTTTGAGAACAGAAGCATTCCAAAATAATGGTAAAAAGTTAAGCAAAAATGAATAGTATAACAAATAAAATCCATTTCATAAAGCCATGTTACAGAAGGACAGACTAGTCTCTGAACCTAGGCCACTGTACTATGTGTGTCTAAAGTGAATTTATAAACACTGAGAGTGACAGGCATACTTCTGCCTGATGGGTTTGGGTAAAAGACTAGATTCAAGAGCTACATGTTGTGAACCAGACACTTAGAAGGATTCTTTAACAAAGATTCATGTTTCCCTTTCTTTTAGTAGTGGGATGTGGAAGAACTGCGGTGTATGCTCACAGATGACATAAATGGTGTGCTTCTTTTATTCTCCTCTATTTTAAAAAATACTTTTCCACACAAAGTATTCTGATCATGATTTTCCTTCCCTCATTTCCTCCCAGATCTTCCCTGTTTACTCCCTGTTCAACTCAACACATTCTCCTCTTTAGAAAATGAACACACAAATAAATAAAACAAATTACACTAAAAAGGATCAGAAAAGCCAAAAAGGAATCATGGAAAACATGGGTACACACACGAACATGCAAAGACATCCAGACACAAAACTCGAAACCCCAATATAGGAAACCATAAAATATAAGTAAAAGACCAGTAAGGTAAAAATATGCCCCGACAAAGAATTATGAGACAAAAATATCCCCCGAAAACCATTAAGTTTGTTGTGTGTTGACTATTGCTGGACACAGGACCTACACTTAAGTGTTGTTTGTATACCCAATGAAACACCACTGGAAAAAGTTAATTTTCTTTTATGAGCAGATGACTGTTTGAGATAGCTTCTGAGTGACTGGTGTGTGCTATGTTCACTTCTCCTTTCAGTGATGGGACCCCATCTGGATTGGACATGTATGTGCGTGCCCTGTGCATGCTGCTATGGTCTCTGTGAGTACACATGTATACTGTCTGGGAGGCACTGTTTCCTTGGTTTCCCACTGGGGCTTTTTCCCCACCCTCTCTTCTGCACACCCCTTAAGTCCCAAGGAAGGGAGTTTGAGGAAGGCATCCCATTAAGGGATGAGTGTTCCAAGGTCTCTCACTCTCTGTACATGGTCCACTTATTGGTGTCTGTACTAGTTTCTGTTTACTGTAGAAGAAGCTTGTCTGATGAAGGACCAATAAGACAATGATCTCTAGGGAAAGCAGAGTATCATTAGGGAGCATTTTATTGCTATGTTCTTTTAGCAGAACAGTATTTCCTTTCCTAGGCCCAGTTTCAGATTCATGGCATCCAAGCAGCATCAACTTATGGAGTAGGACTTAATTCCAATTAGATAGTGGCTGGTTACTCCCGCAACTTTTGAGACCCTATTGCCACAGCTTATCATTCAGGTAGGGAACCATTGTAGAATGTGGCAGTACTAGTGTTTACCTCACACCTCAGGTTCACATTACCTTTCAGTAGGGGGTGACCTTCCAGTAGAGATGAACTACAGTAGAGATGTTTCTTCCAGTCCAGATGAACTCTTGTAGAGGAGAAGGCTCTAGTTAGACACCAGCATGACTTTTTTTTTCATTCAATTAGATATGTAGGTGTTGTCATCAGCAAATATGGCTGATGGAGAGCAAGCAACAGCCTTGGTCATTGCTTGAGTTGTTTGGGGATTCCCACGAGAGACCTGTGACCAACTCCTCAATTAGATATAACTCATTACTGTCTCTGCAGGTGTCGCTTGGTAGTGAGGAATGTCTAAGTGAAGGCATTGTCTCCCTTGTTGTTCGGTGATTCCATTTAGATTTTCATAATATAAGAATATACTTAGGGATTTCTATAGTACTAGGTTTCCTCAAGTGGCCCTTAGTGTTGCCCACCCCTTCTGGTATCTCCTCCATTGCCCTTCTTTTTTTCTCACTATCTCTATTTAATCCTCCCATACAAGTCTCTATATGTGTCCCTCCTTAATTGTACATTCTATCTCCTCTCCCCTGAGAGATCCTTCTCTTACTCTATAACTAGCATCTATGGTTATATGGATTATGGCATGCCTAGCAAAGGCTCAAAAGATAATTCTCTATATAAGAGAATACATATTGTATTTGACTTCTGGGTCTTGTCTTGTTCTTGACTTTTGTGGAAATCCATTGAGTTTCTCTCCATTTAGCTGGATATTGGCTGTTGGCTTGTTGTAAGTCTCCTTCATTATATTGATGTGTGTCCCATTACATCCCTAGTTTCTCCAGTACTTTTATAATGAAAGTACTTTTGAATGAATGTTAGATTTTGTCACAAGCCTTTTCTGCATCCAGTGAGATGATCACATAGTTTTAGTTTTTCAGTCTGCTTATGAAATGGATTACATGTATCCATTTTCATATGCTGAACTATCCCTGCATCTCTGGAATGAAGCCTATGTGATCATGATGAACAATCTTTTATGTGTTCTGAGATTTGGCTTTCAAACATTTTAGTTAGAATCTTTGCATTGATGTTGATAAGGGATATTGGTCGTAGTTTACTTTCTTGTGTGGTTTAGATATCTTTATTATTTAGCCATCAGGATGATGTGGTCAGATATCTAAAACAATAAGACAATGTTCTTTCATTTTCTATTTTATGGAACAATTTGAGAAGTTTGGAGAGTAGTTAATCTTTGAAGTTCTTGTAGAATTATATAAGGAGTCCATGTGACTCTGGGCTTTCTTTGGTTGGGAGACTCTTAATTACTGCTTCTATCATTATGGGTCTGTTTAGATAGCCTATTTCATCTTTATTTACTTTAGTAGGTCATAAATATGTCAAGAAATTTATCCTTTTATTTCTGTTTTCTAGTTCATTGAAGCACAGATATTTTTCAATATGTCTTCATAATTCTCTGGGTTTCATCTGTGTCTATTTTTAGGCTCCTATTTTCTTCCATAATTTTATTAATTTAGATCATATCTATTCATCTTTTAGTTAATTTGGCTATGGATTTATCAATATTGGGTTTCACAAAGAACAAGCTCTCAGTTTCATTGATTCTTTCTACTGTTTGTTTCTATTTTATTGATTTCAGCCCTGAGCTTGATTATTTCTTGCTATCTACTCCTTTTGTGTGTTATTTCTTTTTGTTCTAGACCTTTCAGGTATGCTGCTAAGTTACTGGTGTTTGATCTATCTACTTTTCTTATATAGACACTTAGTGCTTTTAACGTGTCTCTTAGAACTGTGCACATTGTATCCCATGGATTTCAGGTGCTGTGCTTTCATTCAACTCTAAAAAGTTTTTAATTTGCTTCTTAATTTATGTCTTGACCCATTTTTTCATCCAGTAGTGGGTTCTTAGGTTTCCCTGAGTTTGAAAACTTCAGTTGTTTCTGATATTGTTGATGTTGAACTTTAATCAAGTGTAGTGAGACGAGATGCAGGACGTTATTTACATTTTCTTATACCTTTTGAGACTAGCTTTTTGTCCAAGTCTGTGGCCATTTTTGGAGAAAGTTCCAGAAGCTGCAGAGAAGAAGCTTTATTATTTCGTGTTTGGGTGAAATATTAATCAATATCTGCTAAGTCCATTAGGGAGATAAAACAACTTACACTGAGGAAGTTCAAAGAATCTTACTTCAGGTCTTACTTCAAAAACCTGTACTCCACAAAAATGGAAAATCTTAATGAAATAGGAGATTTTATTAACAGATACCACTTACCAAAGTTAAATTAAGATCAAATAAATTGTTTCAACATCCCTAACCACTAAAGAAATAGAAGCAGTCATTAAATGTCTTCAAACAACAACAACAACAACAATGACAACAACAACAGCAGCAGCAGCCACAGCAGCAACAACAACAACAGCAACAACAGCAGCAGCAGCAGCAACAACAACAGCAACAACGACAACAACAACAGCAGCAGCAGCAGCAACAACAACAACAACAGCAACAACAACAGCAGCAGCAACAACAACAACAACAGCAGCAGCAGCAGCAACAACAACAACAGCAACAACAACAACAACAGCAGCAGCAGCAGCAACAACAACAACAACAGCAGCAGCCCAGGGCCAGATGGTTTTGGTGCAGATTTCTACCAGACTTTCCAAGAAGAGCTAATCTCAATACTCCTCAAACTATTCCACAAAATAGAAACAGAAGGAACACTGTCAAACCCATTCTAAGAGGTCATATTCACCCTGATACCTAAGCCACACAAAGACTCAACAATAAAAGAGATCTTCAGACTGATTTCTCTTATGGACATTGATGCAAAAATAGTCAATAAAATACTCGCATTCTGAATTCAGGAACACATCAAAGACATCTTCTGTCAAGATCAAGTAGGCTTCATCCCAGGGATGCAGGAATGCTTCAATATACAAACATCCATCAACATAATCCACCATATAAACAAACAGAAAGAAAAAAAATCATGTGATCATTTCATTAGATGCTGAAAAAGCCTTTGATAGAATCTAACACCCTTTCATGTTAAAGGTATTAGAGAAATCGGGGATACAGGGCACATACCTAAACATAATCAAAGCAATATATACCAAGCCAATATCCTACATCAAACTAAATGGAGAAAAATTCTTAAAATGGATTTTAAGTTCTAGTCAGAGCAATAAGACAACTAAAGGAGACCAAGGGGATACAAATTGAAAAGGAAGATGTCAAAGTATTACTATTTGCAATGATAAGATCGTATACATAAGCGACCCCAAAGATTCTACCAGAGAACTTCTCCAGCTGATAAAAACCTTCAGCAAAGTGGCTGGATACACAGTTAACTCAAACAAATCAATAGCCTTCCTTTATACAAATGGCAAATGGGCAGACAAAGAAATTAGGAAAATAACATCCATTATAATAGCCATGAATAGTATAAAACATCTTAGTGTAACCAAGCAAGTAAAAGATCTGTATGACAAGAACTTCATGTCTCTGAAGAAAGAAGTTGAAAAAGATATCAGAAGATGGAAAGATCTCCCATTCTCATGGATAGGTAGTATTAACATAAAGAAAATGGCCATGCTATCAAAAGCAATCTATAGATTCAGTGAAATCCCTATCAAAATTTCAACACAATTTTTTTATAGACCTTGAAAGAACAATTCTCAACTTCATATGGAAAAAAACAAGAAACCTGGATACCCAGAAGAATTCTGAACAATAAAAGGACTTCGGGAGGAATCCCCATCCCTGACCTCAAGCTGTACTACAAAGCAATAGTGATATAAACTGCCTGGTGTAGGTACAGAATCAGACATGTCTATCAGTTGAAGATCCAGATTAATGATGTTATTTAGAATTCTTCTATGTATTTTTTTTTTATCTGTAGAGTCACTCTGTTTGTCACCACCACTCTGTTTGCTGAGGCCACCACTCTCACTGTGTGAAGGTCAATTATGATTTTATTTGTAGTAATGTTTCTTTTATGAATGTGGGTGCTCTCTTGGTGCCTAAATGCTTAGAAATGGTTTTTTTAAATTAATTTATTTTTATTAGATATTTTCTTTACTTACATTTTATTTTTTTATGTTTTATTAGATATTTCCTTTATTTACATGTCATAGGATTTTTCCTTTCCCTGTTTCCCCTCCAAAAAAAAACCTAGCCAAAAAACAACAAGAACAAACCCCTGTTGCCTCCCACTTGCCCCTGCTTGCCACCCTACCCTCTCCCACTTATTGGCCCTGGAATTCCTCTACACTGGGGCACAGAACCTTCACAGGGCCAAGGGCCTCTCCTCCCATTGATGATCGACTTTGCAATCCTCTACTATACACATGCTGCTTGAACAATCAGACTCCTCCATGTGCAGTCCTTGGTTGGTGGTTGAGTCCTTGGGAGCTCTGAGGGTGCTAGTTAGTTCATATTGTTGTTCGTCCTTACTTACATTTTAAATGTTACCCCCTTTGCTGGTTTCTCCTCTGAAAACCCCCTATCCCCTCCACCTTCCCCCTGCTCACCAACCCACCCACATGGATACACCAGCAGTCCAGTTCAGTGGAGTCAGAATAGCAAACAACAGGCAGTGGTGGTGGCATTACCTAGCAGAGACAGCCAGGCCTCAGCCTTGGCACAAGTCAGCAGGAGGAGAGACCAGTAGGAATGCCAGAAGTTCTCTCAGGGAAGCGAAGATCAGCAAAGTTGGGAGACTCGTGTTGCACACCTAGCTCAAGCCAAGCTAAGCCTCTGTCACTGTTCACTGAGTCCTATATGTATCCCCCCTCCCAAATATCATGTGTCCTCCACGGGTCTTGCTCAGCATGTGTCTTGCCTCAGCACATGCATCTGTCTCAGCTGACATCACTCTGCCAATCAGCAGGAGTCCTCAGAAGTGGCAAGAAACTGCAGCACCACCAGAAGTTTTTTGATGTGTTTTTCTCAATGGGGTCCCAACAAATGCAGCTCAACTATTCAATGTAAGGTGGGCTAATACATGTGTATTTTTTACAAGGATCCTCATCAACATTTCCTCAAAAGAGGCTGCTAGTAGTAGTTTGTATCATTATATTTTTGTCCTGTTTTGTCTCGAGACAGTTTCAATCTTCACCTAGGCTGGTCCAGAACTTATTATGTAGCCAAGGCTAGCCTTGGACTCATGACAATACTCTTGCTTTAGCTTTCTTAGCGATGAGATTGCAGGCCATCATGCCTGGGTCTCGTTTGTGTAACTAACTATTTTGACTTTTGCATATGAGGGTATTATAAAAGTTGGGGCAAAGAATTGAAGATAAAATTTCTTCAACTATTTCAGTTTTATTAATAACTTAATTACTAAATGATGGATGCATAGAATTATGGTGCAACAGATAATTTAAGTGATAGTTTTCACATAATTTTATGTGCAAATTTTCAAATGCTATATGGGTAAGCAGAGAAGACATTCTATATTCTTACACATAGCATAATGGGCATTTGGCATTTGTTCTTCTGCAAGTGGCTGGGGTGTGAATGGACTCACAAGGAGTGTAGGTAGGTGAGAAGACTTTCTGAAGATCATGAATTGTATATCTGTGATTTGAGAAGCATGAATGAGCAAGTGATATTTAAATTTAGAGAACTGATAGACTATCTGGGAGGAAAAAAAAAACCTTGCCAGGGTAAATAAGAAGTGCTTCAAGAAAATCACTAGTGGAAATTAGGAATGCATTTAGGAAGGAAGGCCTGGCATTAGATTTATAGATTATCACTTCATGCGGCAGATTTCTGACAAACTCTTTTCTTATTAGGAAGGAACAATGGTAACACAGGGTAGAAGCAGGAGAGTTGTTACAGGCTGAACGATTTTAAAAACAGAGTGTAAGATGCACATTTGAGTACAGGCCATCTATTAAAGCTTCTTTGCAAGAGTGAAGGAGAGGGCGGAATAAACCAGACATGAGCAGAGGGAAAGTTCAGATGGCACTATGAAGTCTGCACCCTCACCTCTGGAGATGAAATTGCCCTTCAAGTCTGTTCTGAATAGAGAGGGGGGTCAGACTTTACATACATACACCGATCAGCCATTAAACAGAGCAGGCTGTTTTAGGAAGGAGGCTTCTAGTGTTACTCGCTGTTGTGATGGAGAATAAGTTGGTGATCCAATTCCAAAATCTTATCATGCACTATTGACTTCAACACAACAGCTTTTCTTGATAATCCTCAGAGCTAGCTGCACTAGGATAACCCAAACTGCAAAGTTGGAGTCTGCCATCAAACCTGGTGTCTTAGTCAGGGTTTTTATTCCTGCACAAAACATCATGACCAAAAAGCAAATTGTGGAGGAAAGGGTTTATTCAGCTTACACTTCCATATTGCTGTTCATCAACAAAGGAAGTCAGGACAGGAACTCAAGCAGGTCAAGAAGCAGAAGCTGATGGAGAGGACATGGAGGGATGGCACTTACTGTCTTTCTTCCTCTGCCTTGCTCAGCTTGCTTTCTTATAGAGCCCAAGACTACCAGCCCAGGGATGCCACCACCCACAATCTGCCCTCTCGCCTTGATCACTAATTGAGAAAATGCCTTACAGTTGGATCTCATTGAGGCATTTCCTCGATGGAAGCTCCTTTCTCTGTGATATCTCTAACTTGTGTCAAGTGGACACAAAGCCAGCTAGCATACCTGGAAAAGCAAGAGTTTGACTATTTAGGAAAAGATTACGTTTCAATGCAGAAATAAATAGACTAATGCAAAAAAACCAACCAAACAAAATCAAACAAAAATGTCAGTAATACTTCTCAACCAAGGGAAAAGTCTCCATTATACTAAAATGCACACCTGTGTCAGAGCTAGTCTGCTTTACTGAAAGATTTATTTGTTTATCTAAGCCTTACCACTGAGATATACCACCAGCCCCAGGGTCGTTGGTTTAAATATTAGTCTTCTCCATAAAACACTTTCAAAGAACACATCCACAAAAATGATGGCGCGATATTCGTCATTGTGGGCCAGCTTAATGACTTACGAATGTCACCAATACTTAATGACTTACGAATGTCACCAATGCTTAATGACTTACGAATGTCACCAATACACAGGGTTTTCTTTGTGGCGTTCACGTGCATCTTTTTAAATTATTATTTTATTTTCTGTACCTTAATTGAGGTAAAATTAGAAAATAAAATTGTATATATTTAAGATATGTTGTATAAAGTTTTTGTTTTTGTATATATTGTGAAATGATTACAGCAATCATGATAATTAGTTTACAAAATGATACCAAAGATATTTAATTCATAACTGACAAAGTTTGTATCTTTTTGAAAAAAAAAATGTATCAACCTTTCTACAGAAGAGGAGAAATTTTACTTTTCTCCTTAATACCACACAACCAAAGACAGTGACATTAAATTGGCACCACTCAAGAAAATGGTATGAAGTCAATACATTCTCTTTGGTTATAGGATGATGGGATAAAAAAGGGGAGAAAAGAAAGACGTTTGTTGAACATGCGCCTGTACATATTAATTTAAAAAGTAAGGAAGAACTAATCACGATAATTACAGTTCTTATTTTTGTAACTGGTCACACAGTCACTGATCATTCTTTGTGCCCTTAGCAAATACTTCAGATCGAGAAGGCTCTTTGATGATGGAGTGAGGATCTGAGTCAGTAGTGCGGTCTTCTCTACTTGGCTTGGAAATTTACTCAGACTTTAGTTAACTACAGAGCATGGTGTGACGGAGAGAAGCTCCAAGAACCCTCTGGCCTTCAGCACTTGTTTCTCTTTTTTCTCTGTGTACTATTGTGGTTCCCTTTCTCCTTGGTAGTCAGGGTTGATTACTCCAGCCAGCCCAGTACCTCTTGTTTGCTTTATTATTTAGAAACCTTGGGAGCACAAAGTGGTTAAGTGGTACTTTCAACTTAGGGTTAAATGGACTCATTGATATGTTCAAGTGAAGCACTTTCATATTTGAAACTAATACCTCGAGAACATCTGTGCATGATAACATTGTTACAGGAAGTAAACATTGTGCTTGTAGTGGCAATATTTGACAGATCCACTCCCCCAATAATTTGTCACTTATTCCCGGAGAAGTGACCTTTAAATAAAGTAATTTCTCTGTTTAATGCAGGTATGACTCAGTCAATCACTTGGAAACCTTTCTGGACCAAGGTTAATGGCTCTAGACAGAGACTAATAGAGATTACTAATACACACTAATACTCTGCAACTCACACCCCATTTATCTGTTTCATCAACATGTGAATTGCACGTGTTTCACATTCTGACACTGATTTAATGTGGTCTCAGTCATTAGCAATTAGGCAGTTTTCAAGCACAGGTACTGATAAGGTGCTGCTTAAAGATTGAGAGTACTCGTTCATATACTACGAGTGAATTCTTTCCAAGATGACTACAGAGCAGGAAAGAACCATCCTTGTGAGACACTGGAGGAATATTAGGCAATTACAGCTACTATCTTCCCAAAGCAGCAAACAGAAATTGTGAAGATGGTTATGAAAGTCATTCAGAGCTCTTCTACTACAGAGAAGACTCAACATTTTCAAGAAGTCCTCTTTCAACTTTCTTGTCTTCTTGTGCATTCTCAGCTGAACTCAGTGGAAGGTTGTTTACTAGAATACACGCAATTTACCAGTGGCCACCTCACTGAGGAAATAGACACTCCTTCCTTCAGCAGCCATTAACTACCAAAATTCTCCCAGGAGAATTGAACGGTTGATGGGCTCAGTCTTGTGCAGATCACCACAATTGTAGTAATTCGTGAGTGCACAGACTGTGTCAGATCCAACGATGTTTAATTTTGCCGCACATCTCTTCATCCTCTGAGTATCACATTCTTGCTATCCCTTTGCTCTTGGAGGAAGTTATATAAATGGTCCATTTAGGCCTGAGCATTCCATCCTCATTCATTCCCAGCACTTGGACCAGTTATGGGTTTCTGCATTAACAAGTCACTTCTCTGATAAAGGCTGGGGGCATATTTCTTTTACATCCATGTCTTATAATTCAGGCTTTTATTTCTCCTTATGAATGCAATAATACCAAATAGTCATCTAATCTGAAATAATTGTGTAACTCAAGTAAATATTGATGAGTTTTAAATTTGACAAGTAGAATCATAAAAGAAGCATCAATGATTTAAGCAGTACTTTGGAAAATTTTAAATCATACTATACTTTTTTGCTGACAAATGTAGATAAAAAGTGTTCACGATGTTGGAGTAAATCAAGGAGATCTTGTTTCTGTAACACAAATTGTAGAAAATGAAGATACAGAAACATGTAAAACCATGAGATAGAGTTGAATCATGCTATCACAGGCTGCTAGACCTCAGCACAACTGATGTCACGAAGGAATTGCATTCAGACCTCGGAACTCAGCATGTAGGCCAAAACAAAAATGAAAAGATGATCCATCAAAGTCTATAGTTCCAGGAAAGTCCCTAAGTGTCCTGACCTTGCTTTCTGGCTTCTGGAGTTCTGCTCTGGCTAACAGCTCTTGCTTCACTGAGGTGTGTCAATCTAGGATGTGGTTTTTGTGCTTAAAAAGTCACTCTGAGAAAGTCTTGGGACTGCACTCAGGTCCACCTAGCATGGTGACTAGTTGAGTAGTAAAGACTTTCTGTTGGCTTGTACCTGTGTCCCAGTGGTTTTCTGTGGTGTACACCTCACAGCAATACAAGTCCTAACGCTGGGAAGATGCAACAGGGATAGGAAGACCTTGGGATGCTAGTGAGTCCTAGAGGATACACCATGCTGCCAGGTCCTTATTGGTACATGACATGCTATTCCCAGTTTACCCTCCACACTATTTTTATGTTTCACTTTCCATTTTGATGATAAAGAATCCAGCTTCACTTATTTCCTGATCATGCTTCTATCCCTGTGATAAGTAATTGACTCTAGGATGCATGCAATGACCTAGATATTAACATGCAGGGTTGTTAAACCAATTCTCAATTATATATTCTGTAAAAAAATGGCCCCTCTTCCAGTTCTAATATGCATTATTTATTTTCACCCTGAAAGTAATATATCAAAGACCCCATGGACAAGATGTTGTTTCTTGAGTTTGACCTTATCCTAAAGAGGAATAGTCATCATTCTTCCATCAATTTGGTGAAATGAATGAAACACCAGTATGTCAAATTTTCAACATTCAAGTTGTGCTAGTTATTTGATTTTTTTTCACAAGATAGAGTCATCTGGGAAGAGGGAAGCTCCACTGAGAATTAATGTTCTTTGTTGGAGAGCTCAGTCTATTGTAAACCCTGCTCCTCCAGGCAGAGGCTCCTGAAGTGTTAAAAAATGCAGGTTGAGCAAGCCCTGGGGTACAAGTCAGTAAAAATCATTTCTCCAGGTTTTGGCTTCAGTTCCTGCCTCAACATTCCTATCTTGAGTTCCCTCGGCGAGAGATTGTGACCTAGATGTTGTAAGATGAAATTCTTTCTTTCCTAAGTTGGCTTTTGTTAACGTTTTATCACGACAGCAGAGAACAAGTGCAGACACTAATGTTTTCTCCCTGTAAGGTATTCATTTAGATTTAAAATTTGTTCTTGATTTGGACTAGAGGTTTACATAGCATAGGCACTTGACAAAGTATTCAAGAATATTACACAGGTCTCATTCCATGAAAAAGAAAATAAATAACATAGGTTCTATTGGTTAAAACATGTAGAAACTGGAATTTCAAGTGTAAATTTGAGGTCTTGGTTGGGGAAGGCTTTGGGATGCTAAAGTAAAGAAGCTCAGGGAACTGGTTCTTTGGAAAAATGCATTGCTAAGGAAAAAGAATATGTGTGTGTGTGTGTGTGTATACACACACATATATGCATATTGTTTGTGTGTGTGTATGTGTGTGTCTGTGTTTGTGTTTGTGTGTACATGTGTACTGAGGTGTGTGCTGGTATGCATAGCTAGAAGAGAGTATAAAATCCTTCATATCTGGAATTACAGGTATTTGCAGATGCTATGATCTGAATTGAGGTCCTCATGCTTGTGTAACGAGTGCTGTTACCTGTGAGCCATCTCTCCAGCCCCAGCTACAAACACTTTTGATATGGTTAAGTATTAGCATAAAGGTTTTGTTTGCTTGGAATGTGCTCATATTTTCCTTGTGGCTGAATACCAGCCATCTTGACCCTTATACTAAATTACACATTACTTAAAGCCTGTTGTCCCTTTCACAGTAAAACGCGTGGCCCAGTCATGTACAGCCAATACTGTTGTGCTGCAGCCCACAACCTCTAGTTGTTACAGTGTTTCTACTTTCTCTTCCCTAATGATCCACAAACCCTAGAGAAAGTGGGGTGATAGAGATGATTCACTTAGGGACCAGCCTTCCGCAGGCTTTCATTCTCTGCACACTCACCACTTGTGTATCTCTGTATTAAATGCAAAATCAAGTTTCTCTCACAAAGGTTGAGAAATGAATCACCCACTCATTGGGTATAATGGCAAGTACTTAGGGGGCAATTTATTACTATGTCCATTTAGTAAAGTAATAACATTAGGTTCTCCACTGGGGCCCATGTGCTAGCCAGCCACTTTCCCCCTCCCAGGTAAGAGTACAAGGCATGAGATCTTTCTTGTGGAGTGAACATTACATCCAATCAGAAAGTGCTTGTCTATTCCCATAAAATTTGTACTGCTCTTAAAGCCTGTGCTACTGGGATCCTGTTGAGAAAGTCTATTTCAGTGACTAGAAGTTTTCTACTTTCTCTTCTGTCAGGGTCAGGATACCTGACCTTATGTTGAAGTTTTTGATCCCCCTGGAGTTGACTTTTGTTCAGGATGAGAGATAAGGATTTAGTTTTTGTCTTGTACATGCAGCTATTCAGTTTGACCTGTATTATTTGCTGAAGGTGCTCTTTTCTTTAGTGCACACTTTGGCCTCTTTGTGAAAAAAAAAATTCTGTGACTATAGGTGTGTAGGCTTACATCTAGGAACTCAGTTTTATTCTATTAATATAAATGTGTGTTTTTATGCACGTGCTGTCTTGTTTTTATTGCTATAGCTCTGACTGCTATAACTTGAATCAAAGATGAGCATACTGCACCAGCATTGTTTTTATTTTTCAGGTTTGGGTTGGGTATCCTGGATCCTTTGTGTGTCTCTGTCTTAATGAATGCTCCATTGGTGTGAAGACACACCACGACTACAGTAACTTATATAAAGGAAAGCATTAAATGGAAGCTTGCTTACAAGTTCAGAGGTTTAGTTTATTTTCATCTTGGTGTCACATGGGCTGACATATTGCTGGAGAGGCAGCTGAGAACTCTATATCCCGATCAGCGATCAGCAGTCAGCAGGAAGCGAGTGGTCCTGGCTTGAGCACTTGAGACCCTCAAAGCCACTCCCACTGATACACTTCCTCCAAGAAGGCCACACTTACTTCACAAAAGGTGCCACTTCCTAATGACCAAACATTTAAATATATGACCCTATTGGGGCCATTCTTATTCAAATCACCACACCATATAAAAATTCCAACTTCTATATGGAATTGCACTAGAATTTTGATGGGGACTATGTTGAATATGTATGTAGATTTATTTTGGGAGAATGACCATTTTCTCATTATTAATTTTACCAATCTATAAACACAGGTCATCATTCTGTCTTCTGGTATATTTTAAATTTTCTTTCTTTAATGTCTTAGCCTCTTCATTAGACAAGTCGTTCACTTTTTTAGTGAGATTAATTACAAAATTATTTTAACTGTTTCTTTTATTTTTGAAATAATAATATAATTTCATCATTTTCTCCTTCGCTTTCTTCCCCTCTAATCTTCCCATATACCCACAACGCTTTGCTGTCTTTCATTAATTGTTCTTAGATACATATTGTGTTTTTCAACTCTGAAGCTTCGTTGGTTATGGTCTTCTGTGATGATCTCCATCTCTTGTAAAGAAAAGGCTCCTTGATCCGGGCTAAGGCCCACACTTATCTGTAGGTAGAAGGACAATCATCTAAATGTCCTTAGGGATTATGTTGGTTTAGTGGAGTGATGGTTGTAGGTTCTCCCCCAAGATCTTTGACTTCCTCTAGTTCTACTTTGTTGACTAGGTTTCTCATATCAGATATGATTTCTCTCTTGTTGGGTAGGTCTTAAGTTCAGTTAAAGCTGATAGCACCACCAATATGTGTGCTACCGATGTACCCTTATGATGATTGTGTCAAGATGGCTGTTGGTTTGGTTTATAGGACTCGTAGCTAGCTAGGACTCTTGGCTGGTTTTCTCCTTTAGACATTTGTATGTTGTCTTTTGTTACCTTACCGTAAAAGCTTGACCACACAGAGGAGGATTCCAGATTAGTTCCAGCTCAGAGGCCTCTTGGACCTTTGTTGAAGTGGACAGTATCTTCAGCCATAAGGATTTACCACCCACCTTTGGGGACAAAGGGAAATAGCAACAGCCTGTAATGTTTTGCAGTCTACTGGGCAGTTCTTACCAGCAATGTAAAAGAGGACTTTCAGGTCTGATTTTGATGTTTCTGTTATGTGGTCTTTGGCTCTTGGAGGGAGCATTGCCATTCTAGGATGGAAAATTTCATTTAAAGTCCATATGTATTTTCTACACTCATTTATATGTATTATAGGTAGATATTTAATAATATGATTCCTTATACTTTTCACAGGCATCCTTATTGTTATTTTACCTCCTCTCTCCTATATTTATTTCCTCCCTATTTAGAACCCCCTTTCCATTTCCTCCATAATGCAGCTTGTGAGCTGTTACAATGCCCTCCATTGTTCCCTAAGCACCTCATGTCGGCAATGGTCTCCTTCAGTTTCCCTGGTTTCTGGAGTTAGTCTGGGATATGTACTCACATCTGAAGATTTGGAGGTAGGAGCCTCAGACGAGAGAGAACTCGCAACATTTGATACTTGCTCAGCCATGCTCATTGCTATTCTATTCACAATAGTTAGGGAATGGAAACAGTCTAAATGTCCTGAAACTGATGACTAAATAATGGAAATGTGGCACATATACACTATAGAATAGTGCCATAGCCATCTGTAAAGAAAATGAACTCACAAAATTTGCAGGTAGGTAGACGGAAATAGAAAAGTATCATACTGAGTAACATAACCAAGATACTGAAAGAGAAGATTATTTTTAGCCCATTGCGGATGGGAATTTTTCATGATTTCTTTCTCAACATGTTTGTCTTTGGTATGTAAGAAGGCACTTGAATTTTGTTGTTGATTTTCCATTCTGGTGCTTTGCCAAATTAAGTTTATCTGCTACAAAATTATTTTTTTAAGGGAGGGAATTTGGAATTTATTTCTCAAGTCTTAACACTCTCCAAAGAATGTATCATTGCAAAATGCACATTCAACACACAGTAGTTTCTTTGCTTTAAAGTGGGATGGTTTGGGGACAATTTTACTTTTATCTTAAAGTCCATCTTACCAACTCAGGGAGAGAACAGCTTTTTTCTTTTAAATTAATTTACTTTTCACACTCCATATTTCATTCCCTGCCCTCCCATCTACCCCCTGACTGCTCCACATCCCACACCTTCTCCCTACCCCCTTGTCTCCATGCCACCCCACCTGACCTCTAAACTCCCTGGAGCCTCCAGTCTCTTGAGGGTTAAGTGCATCATCTCTGAATGAGCACAGACCTGGAAGTCCTCTACTGTATATGTTTTGGGGGCCTCAGATCAGCTGGTGTATGCAGCCTGGTTGGTGGTCCAATGTTTGAGAGATCTCGGGGGTCCAGATTAATTGAGACTGCTGGTCCTTCTACAGGATTGCCATTCTCAGCTTCTTTCAGCCTTCCTTAATTCAACAACAGGGGTCAGCTGCTTCTGTCCATTGGTTGGGTGCAAATATCTGCATCCCAGGATAGAAGAACGGATACAGAAAATGTGGTTCATTTACACAATGGAATATTACTCAGCTATTAGGAATGAGGACATCCTGAATTTTGCAGGCAAATGGATGGGCCTAGAAAATATCATCCTATGTGAGGTAACTCAGACCCAGAAGGACATGCATGGTATATACTCACTAATCAGTGGATATTAACCAAAAAAAAAAAAGTACAGAATACCCAAGATACAGTCCACAGAACTCAAAAAGGTTAACAAGCTGAAGTGCCCAAGTGAGGACGCCTCAGTCCCACTTGGGAGAGAGAAGAAAGCAGTCACACGTGGGGAAGGAAGGAGGTACTTGGAAGGAAGGGAAAGTGGAGTGGGGGGAGTGGTAGTGGGGGAGAGGGGAACCTGATCTGGTATTGGATGAAGAAAGAGAACTGAAGCCCTGAGGACCAGCATAAAGAATGGAAACAGACAACCTCAGGAAATAGGAGGTTGGGGGGACCCTCTAGAATGCACCAGAGACTTCTGAGGTAAGAGACTCCCAGGACTCAAAGGGAAGGACCTTAGATGAAATGCCCGACAGTAGGGAGAGGGAACTTATAGAGCCCACCTCCAGCAGGAAGACAGAACATCAAATGAGGGATGGGGTTGCCATCCCACAGTCACATCTCTGACCCATAATTCTTCCTTTCTGAAAGAACTACAGGGATGGAAATGGAGAGGAGCTTGAGGAAAAGAAGGTCCAGCGACAGGCCCAAAGTGGGATCCAGCTCAAGGGGTGGTCCCAAGGCCTGACACTTTTACTGAGGCTATGGAGTACTCACAAAAAGGGACCTATCGTGACTGCCCTTTGCAAGATCCAACAAGCATCTGTTAACAGCTTTTTAAAATGAATTTTTAGTGACAAAGGGTTAAAGTGCATACTTATTTTTATGTTTTAATTTTTGAAGTGTAAATATTCATGGCAATGCTAATAAATAAATGTGAAATAACTGCAAATATTTTATTTATTTATTTATTTTCTTTTTTAAAAAATAACTTTTATTATCTCAGAAATACTTTTTTCCTCAGCCCCTAGGGATAAGTTGAACTTGCAGAAATTTGGTCAACAGGGTTTCAGAGTTAGTTGTTCTTTCTTGGGGGAGGCTACTATCACTAGACATCTGAAGGTCTAGTAAGTAGAAATAACTGAGAAATTTACTGGTAGTGTAGGAGATAGAGAGGAGAAAGCTATTTGTTGGAGGTATGTATCTCCATTCCTGACTTCAAGTTGTGCTACAAAGCTGTAGTAATAAAACACTACAAAGTTATAGTAATGAAACACATCATGGAATTGGCACAAAAACAGACAGGCTGATAAATGCAATTGAATATAAGACCCATATATAAATCTATCCACCTATGGACACCTGATTTTCGATAAAGAGGCTAGAAATACATTGGGGGGTGTGAGGACAGTATCTTCAATAAGTGGCTCTAGTTAAGCTGGATGGCTGCCTGTGAAAGAGTGCAAATAGATTCATACTTGCTCCTATAATCAAATCTCAACTCTAAATGGATCAAAGACCTCAGCATAAAACCAGATATGCTGAACATGGTTGTCTTCTTCAGGATTTCTATGGCTTTGATAAAATGCCAGGACCAATGGCACTTGCAGAGGACAGGGAAGTATGATTTGGTTAATACTTCCACATCATCAAAGCAAACCAGGACATGAACTCAAGCAGGGCAGGGACATGGAAAGAGGAGCTGATACAAGGACCTGGAAGACTGCTGCTTCCTGCTTGCTCCTCATGGCTGCTCATTCTTCTTTTTTTCTTGTTTTTTTTTCTAAACTTTTATTGCATTATGATGAGAAAAGTTACATGACTTCAATTTATCTGAATTTGTTAACATTTAAAAACATATTTTAAGTAAATAGAATTGAATCATTCTTGTTTCCCTTTTGTACCACTGCTCCTCCCATAAGACCCCCTTCAATACCTACAATATCTTTTTTGTCATATTCCTTAAAATTTATAAAATATTATAACAATAAAAATAAGTATTATAAAAGTTGTTTGATATAAAACAACAATCAATTTAACAGTCTTATGTAGATACTCATCTACAGCAATAGTGAAAATACATTTCTCTCAAAATAAATTTTAAATAACTCCAAACATATTAGCTGTATACCTAAAATAATACATCACTACTAGTATTTTCTTAAATGAACATGAATATATAAAGTCTTTTTGTTTGTTTTTGTATTTAGTAGAGTTTAAAATCTTGGCTCTTACTGTGGTACAAGCCCAAAATAAGAACAATTTTTAGACATTGGGTTTCATCGTAATAAGGCTGTATTTCAATGACCCTCACATCACCAAAGGATTCTACCTCCATCGTAGCTAAGCTGAGAGTTGATAGTTCTGCTGCACCAAGAAATGAATTGTAGGCTCGATTTTTGGATACAGACTTCCTGCTATGGTCAAAGCTATTTGACTTGAGTGAAATACTTCATTCTCAGCCCACAGAAAACAGGTTACATTCATTTAAGAAATGGTGTAGGTATTAAGATGGCCTATCCATAAAGTCATTCACCAACTGTTTCAATGAACAATGGTTTGGCTTGGAGGGTGGCACAGACATTAGGTGAGGGTAAGAATTTGGTTCATTAGCTGTGATAATTTGGAAAAGCATTCATCTCAGAGAAAGAGTAACTTATAAAGTCCTCTTCTTCAAACTTGATACAAGAGTTACAAATGTCAAGCAAAGCATTCAGTTTCACTTTGTCGTTCTCTTACAAGCCACCTCCCTAGTTAAACGTCTATGTTTCTTTTGGGTATATAAATAATTTTGAAATATATAAGCAGTTCTGAAAACCATAGTATAGTGTAAAAACATGAAATAAACAATACTACTACTAGAAAGGCTGAGACAGGAGAAGCAAGATTTGAAGACCCTTATGTTGTACACAGCAAGACATTGTCACAAACAAACAAGTTGACAGTGTATATAGATTGTACAATGTTGGACCTATTTCTCCAATTACCAAAGTAGAGAGATCATTGGATAACAATCAACAAATTTCCAATTCCTCATATTGTTGGATTTCAATCGATTAGAATATGTTGTTAATATTAATTTTCAAATTAATATATTAAGAAAAGTAATTGTCGCCGGGCGGTGGTGGCGCAAGCCTTTAATCCCAGCACTTGGGAGGCAGAGGCAGGTGGATTTCTGA
>NW_022196896.1:119980068-119993872 GCF_008632895.1 Mastomys coucha
TCTGGGTGTTGTGGGACTGGCTGCAGAGCTTGTGCCCAAGGTCTGCTCTGGACTCCAGCCCAGACAGACTGGAAGGAACTCAAATCACTGTGCTGGCAGAGTTCCTGTGTGCTTGGTCCTGCTGGTCCCAGTTACTCCCAGTGTTGGGACAGTTGTTGGTTCCTGCTCACCTCTGGTCCCGGGTGTGTCAGAGTGCCTGGGATTGGAGCTTCCTCTGGATGTTGTGGGACTGGCTGCAGAGCTTGTGCCCAAGGTCTACTCTCTG
The DNA here is from genome assembly GCF_008632895.1 of Mastomys coucha. Lineage (NCBI taxonomy): Eukaryota > Metazoa > Chordata > Mammalia > Rodentia > Muridae > Mastomys > Mastomys coucha. Next base: position 119,980,334 of record NW_022196896.1, read on the forward strand.
ATCCTGGGTGTGTCAGTGCGCCTGGGCGTGGAGCTTCCTCTGGGTGTTGTGGGACTGGCTGCAGAGCTTGCACCCTAGGTCTGCTCTGGACCCCAGCCCAGACAGACTGGTTGTAAAATTTTATTAAAGGCTTTTCCTCTGGATTCTATCACTATTAAATTGATGATAATACACAGGCATTCATGATTTAGAAAACTGTTCTAGTCAGAGGGTGGACTGGGAGGACAATAAAATCTGGAGTGTAAAAAAAAAAAGATTAACTAAAATAATAAAAAAAGAAAACTTCTAGTCAAATAAGCCTCTGAAAGAACCCTACCTTAAATTGTGTCCAAATTTCTCTGCATGTAATCTGAGACAGTTTTACATTGAGGAATGCCTGTGTTTAGAATGTCATAACTTCAGCCAGAAGATCTGTCTGTAAATACATTCTGCCTATTAGTGGACAAAGGTTATTAAGCAGAATTATTATAGTAAGAAAATTCAGCCTCACAGTGGTATCAAGGAAGTGCTAGGGGTGGGAGACTGGGGAAGATGTGAAGAGACCTGAGTTCTAAAGCCAAGGACCCACATAAAGCAAGGAGAAGTTGTGCCTATTCTGCTCTAGTACTGCGTGGGGCAGAGACAGGTAGATCCAGGATCCTCGGTGTCCAGCTAACTGTAGAAATGGCAAGCTCCAGCTTCAGTAGGAGATCTCACAAAATAATGTGGAGAAGTGATTCAGGACATCATGCTCTGGTTTCTACAGACCTCACACTTAAGCACACACCATACAAGCACATGTTTGGAGAGGGAGAGTGGGAGAGGAAGAGGGAGAGGGAGAGAGAGAGGAAGGAGAGGGAGAGGGAGAGGGAGAGGAAGGAGAGGGAGAGGGAGAGGGAGAGGGAAAGGAAGAGGAAGGAGAGGGAGAGGGAGAGGAAAGAGAGGGAGAGGGAGAAGAAAGTACTGTGGCTGGTTGACTAAGGGATGAGGAACATGTTGCAGGAAATATTAAAAAATGAACCCACCAACTCTCAGTGGGTCTAAGCCACACTCTGCTCCTCTAGAGCTAGCCCCTGTGCCAGGTGACCTCATTCACTTAGTCTCTCTGCCTGCCGACTCTCCAGCCCCTCTAGGCCACAGGACACTGCCGGGCTATCTTTAGGGCAGGGTGGGGGCTCAGAGTGGGGAGGGGAGAGGGCAGGAGGTGGGGGGGCTGAGTTCACCTCACTTCCACACACCCCACGATCAACCATCTCAACACCTAATTACCCAGTTGAAACATAACTCTTAAAGCTTAATTATCCAATTAGATTTATCTAACAACAAGATGACAATTTACAATATGCCAATACAATAATTTCAGAGCCAATTGATAATGATAAAAGCTTTACCCCAATTATTCTAACCTTGCGAAAATCTTAGCTACTCGAGGCTGTTTGAAACCATGAGGGATCAGGATCTTCTTCCTGTATGCCTGCCCCCATGTTGGCTTCTCCTCTTCCTTCTCCTCCTGCGACCTCTCCTTTTGTCCCCCCAACTCTTAGCTCTGCCTCCCTTTTCCTGTCCAATCGCAGTCCTCCCAGTGATTGGGAAGGGAAAATCCTGCAACAGGAATACTTTTCAGAACAGAAACAAATAACCTGCATCATGAAGGATAAATAACATGTGTCTGGCTGAAGGAGACTGGTCATTCCCAGGCATCTGATATGATCAATTACTAACATGGCATGAATAGGAGTGAACAAAACCTTAGCATATTATGTAGAAGAAATTTACTGTGTGTGTGTTTGTGTGTGTGACAAAAATTTCAAATTTTGAAAGTAAACAACAGCAAATTTTATTTTTCTCAAAAGATGTTAAATACTTGGACAAATTATTTGAATGTAGAATAAAACTTTATTTTAATAAAGCAGATGGATTTTGCTTTTGGGGGGGTTCTCTTTGAAGATACTATGGTCAAAGTTTGGGGGTTTGAAGATTTTGCTTTTAATCTGTCTGTAGGGAGGTAGACATCTTGCGGAACTAACTGTGAATTTAGCTACGCATTTCTTGCAGTTTATGTCTGAACCAATTGAGTCCATTGAGCACCTTGGATATATAGGTTAATTAGAACTGTTCTGAAAAGGTTTTCCTCATTACAGAAGACATTGTTCTGCCCACTCCCCATTCTTCCTAGTTTCTTATTCCCAGTATGACAACCCTGGTGTTCTGGAAGGCGTACCTCTACTTGATCAGCCTCTGATTTCTTTTGTCTTAATTCCCCTTTCTCTTCTTATTCTTTCATGGATAATTTAAGTTGACACACATACAAGCTCTTTGATATCTTTTATTTTTACCCAACTCTTAATTATTGCAAATGTTCATGGGTACTGTGTAATATTTCAGTACGTTTGTTACAATGTGTAAAACTGAAGCCAGAATCATAGATGTTTATAACTCTCTTTTTTTTTTTCTAGCAGTAATTGTGTGTGGAATCTAAATGTTTTTTTCCAGTTTTTTTTTATATAAAATAAAACAAATGTCATAAACTGGAGTCACTCTAGTGTGTTGTGAAACAGTATATCCATTCTTCTTAGATAATCAGATTGCAGCTAAACATCCTGCACCCCCCTCACCCTTTCAATCCTCTAGGGACCAATATTTTACTGTATTTTAAGAAATCATTTTGAAAATGTTTTATTAGTAAAAAAAAAAATAGTCACTTTTCTTCTGTTATCTATTTCACTTGACTCAATGATTTAATTTTTATATTAGCTTATTATTAGGTTTTAAATTATTTTTAAATAAAATTATTTTTCCATACAGTATATTTTCATCATGGTTTCCTCTCCCTATGTCTTCTCAAATCCTCCCTACTTCCTTAACTGTCAAATACCATGCCTTCTATCTCTCTCATTAGAAATCAGCCAACCAACCAACCAACCAACCAACCAACCCAATCAGTACAGAATAAAACAATAAAGCATAACAGGAAAAGCATGAGAAGCACACACACACACAGGCATATAAATGTGGACACACACACACACACACACACACACACCATGAAACACACAATCTGAAACAATAATATACAAGCAAAAGATACATTAGATAAGAAATGTCAAACAAAACATTATGAGTCAAAATTTCTACTAAAAATACCATTAACTTTGTTTTGTGTTGGCCATCTTTTGCTAGGCATAGGACCTGCTCTTATGCGTGGTTAATATACCCAACAAGACTCCGTTGGAGAAAAGTGATTTTTCCTTTCCAAACAGTTGTCAATGGAGATAGTTTCAGGGTTTGGGATGGGGGCTTGTGTTTACTTCCCTTCTTATTGTACCTTATTTGGCCTGGACCTGTGTATGCCCTTCATGCCATGGTCTCTGTCAGTACATATATATGGCAGTCATGTTGTGTCTGGAAGACACCACTTTATCCCATCTGGCTTTTACAATCATTTTGCCTCCTCCTCTGCACAGTTCTCTGAGCCTTAGTGGATGGGATCATCCTCCATAGGACGAGGTATTTTAAGGTCTTACCCTGTTTATACATTGCCCAGTTGTGGATCTTTGTATTTGTTTGTATTGATTGTATGAGAACACTTCTTTGATGATGGCTGAGCAAGATACTGATCTATGAGTATATCAGAATATTGTTCAGAGCGATTTTATTGCTATATTTCTTTATTAGAACAGAATCAATTGACTTTCTCCTAGGTCCATGTCTTATATAATTTCTGGTTATTGTCCATGCCCCCACCCCAAGCAATGTTAGCCATGAGTTCCCACTCATGTATAGGGCTTTAAGTCTAATCAAGTAGTGGTTGGTTACTGCCACTATTACACCAATATATCACATGGTTGGGTCACCACTCTAGATCAAGGAGCATGTAGCTGAGTTTCTAGTTATCACTCTCCTCTAGTTACACACAGAGTACCTTTCAGTACATGAACATGAGTCTGTTGTAAAGGTGTTAGATCAACCTCTGTGTTCTGTAAGTTATGTAGCTGTCTTCAGCAATAGGCCTTACATCAGTTCATGGAAAGAAATCAACAGCTTTTGCAATGGTTATTTGGGGATTTCCATGGGACCCCTTAGGTCAACAACTCAATTAGATGTAAACTATTCCTGTATTGGAAGTATTACTTGGTGGAAAGAGAAGTCTAGTTGGCACTTTTGTCTCCCCACTATTTGGTGATTCTATTAGATCTCTTTCATAAATGAATACACTTGAAGAAGTTTTTACTATAGTAAAGCATAGAGTGTGGCAGGATGCAGGTCTCTAAAAGCAGTGTGATAAAGGATTGGGGATGAGGCTCTAAAAATTGTAATGGAAAGCAGAAAAAAGAATGAAGATATTCTAATTAATTCCCAGCCTTGTGTGGCTCCTGGGTTTCCATGTAAACCATCATCAGGTAAGGTTTTATCTTAGCTCAGAGTTGGATCCTCAATACCACAGATACTGGGTATAGTGATGGAATTAGCCCAGGGTTGGATCCCCAATACCACAGATACTGGGTATGGTGATGGAATTCCAACCTTACTTAGAAAGGTGGTAGGAAAGGATCCTGAGTTGAATGTCATTATCAATTACAGGTTGAAATTGTGGTAGCCTGGCCCACATGCGATTTTGTTTCAAAAACAAACAAACAAAAAAAAGAAAGAAAAAAGAAAGAAAGAAAAAGAAGAAAAACAGAACAAGTTTTATATTATTCATGTGAAGGACACAATTTAATTCTTGTGTTTTTTCCTTTTTTTATCACTTAATAATATTTTATAACAAACTAAGAGTGTTGACTCTGTCCTTCCACTACGTGGATTCAAGGGATTGAACTTAGGTCGCCATGCTTGACATTAGATACCTTTACGTCTTAAGCAACCTTGCTGGCCTCCATTTCTTGTCTTTTATTGGAGAAGTGAAGCCCCCTTTCAGTTAAATTCATTGTTGAGAGTCACGTGCATCCCTGTTAGCTTATTTGTTCCCCGCTTAGTTGATTTAAGCTTCAGGGTTCTTTCTAGGTTCTTTGTCTAAGAGGTGTGATGACAGTTTTCCATGCTGCTGCTTGATTTTTTTCTAGTTCTAATTTCTTCATCTAATCATCTGGAATGTATTCTGAGCTGTTGAGATCACTGTCCGTCCTACTCCTCTGTGTCAGGGTTTCTTTATGTGGCTTGTTCGTTGATGGCTCACTGGACATGAATGGCTTTAATTTGCACTTATTTTGGAAAGTCTTTAGTTTTCTATTTCATTTTTTAAGGAGTAATTCTTGCTAGATATAGTACTCTTCACTGGCAGCTATTTACTCTCATGTTTTGAAATGTGTTACTTTGCAGTTTCTTGGTTTTTAGGGTTACTGCTGAGAAGTCTGACATAATTCCGATGAATTCATATATGTGATTTTTCATGTTCCCCTTGAAGCTGGCTGAACTTGTTTTTTTTTTTTTTTGTTCTGAGCTCTTGGAGTATTAAGTGCATCATAATGTGAAGAGACACTCCTTGCTGGCTATGGCCATTTGTGGTAGTGAACGTTTCCTGGCCTTGAGTGTTCATTTCTCTCTTTTGGATTGAGGCCATGGATATCTAGGAAGGAGAAGGGGGAGCATAATGACCTCCATTCTAAAGTTGTTTTGGTCTTTGTCCCCATCAATAAATTTCCATTTCCTTGTGGCTTTTTATTCTATGTGGTAAATTTCCATTTCCCCCAAAGGTAGCTCACTTCTCACTCCTCTGTGCTGTGTTGCTCTATCCTTGGGCAAGCCTTCCTTTTCCTGCTAAACCACAAGGAAAACAGAAGGTTAGGAGTCCTCTCATACTCAAGCCAATCAGGTACTTCAATGCCAAGGCCCCTATCACTGCTGCTTTCCGGCTTGTGCATAAAGCAAAGTATCATATTGCAGTTATTCCCATACTGTAAACAGAGGCAGAGTATCAGTCCCTGTACCAGATGAGACACATGAATATGTTAGGTCCAGTAGGAGAATAAGAGGAGTTACTAAAATGAAGGGAGATACTTGAACACAAACAGATCCCATCGATGGCCAACAGTTTCCCAGCGCTGGGATTTCTCTTCATGTGTTTGAAATTTGTAAGGCTTTCCAGTAAACTTTACTTTGGCTTTGCTCTGAGCTAGTTATTTTCCAGTCTTTTAATTATTTAATCAACAGAGAAAAAGAACCTGCCAATTAGCTGATTTCACATTTGGGAGATCTTCTGATATAATTTATTTCTTTTATTGAGATCTTCATTGCCAAAATTTCATTTTTTCCCCATAATGTCTATTAGCTGCATTTTCACCCACAGTATGGAATTTCTCATCTAAACATTGTACTATGTCATTCACCTGTTCATTAAATGACCTTTGGTGAATTAGTCATTTTCACAACTATAATTTTAAAATCTTTACCTAATATTCCAATTGTTTGAATTGAATCCAAATGTTTAGTATGTTTAGATTTGCTGAGTTTTTTTTTTCTTTTGCCAGTGTACTCTCTTTTTTGTTGGTTTGTTTTTGCATTGTGCTTAGTCCGTTTGTGTAGATGAATGTTGCCTCCAGTTTTATACTGGGACTTTTTGATGGGCAGCTTTCTTTAGAAGCCTCTCTCTTCTCTACCATTAAGTGCAGAAAAAGTCAGCCACAGTACCACCATCACTACCACCAATTCAACAACTAACCTTCTGGTTACATGTAGCCAAAACAGACTGAGCTTTCTCTGACATTTTAATGTCAACACATATACCAATATATACACCCAGAGTTGCCATTAATAAAAATTGTGGATCACAATAAAGAATAAATAAGACAAAAGGGAAAACGGTGGGCCCTTCCCCCATAACCAGCTGTTTTCTGGGACTATTTGCTCTGTGCCAACAGGAATATGCCAGAACTGGTTAGTTAGTGAGTTTTATTGATAGCATCCTCTGGTGAAAACTGAAAGATATCATTTAATGCAGACAGCAAATATTCCCCATGTCTGGACAGTATTAATAACATCTTTTGGTGTAGCAGCAAACACCTTCAGGGGCTAGGCAATGTCAATAGCATGATTTTATATAAATAATAAAAGACCACCTGCCTTGAAGATCGTATCTTGCTTTGCAACCCAAGGGAAAATGTTCTGCAGCAAAAATTGGCAAGCAAAATGACATGCCCGAGGACTTGACAAGAAAAACGGAGGAATAAACTATTCCCTTAATGATCTATGTCCTTATAAACACCGGCGGTCCGACCCGGGTAAGCCTGCCTGCTCTTCAAGAATGTGCTTCCCGGCTTTCTTCTCAGAAGGCCTGCTTATAATAGCACTCTCGCAATTCTCTTTCCACACTTTCTTTGAGTCAACTCTCCTAGATTTTCTCTACCATGATATATTTTCTTTCGTATTTATTCTTCTCTTGTAACTTACCACAGTTTACTCTCTCTCCTTCCTCCTTGTCTTTCTCACTTACCTCCTATCTCCCCCAGGACCATTCCCCCTCCATTTTTTTTTTTTCAGAAAAGGGCAGGCCCCTTAGGCATATCAACTAAATATTGCATACCAAGTTATAATTAAATTAGGGCACAAACCCTCATATTATGGCTGGATGAGATAGCCCAGCAAGAGGGAAAGTATCCCAAAAGCAGGTGACGGAGTCAGACAGCCCCTGCTCCCACTGTTAAGAGTCCCACAAGAACACTGAGCTACACAACCATAACATACATGCGAAGGGCCTATGTCAGGTATAAAAGCTCTGTGGTTGGTGCTTCAGCCTCTGTGAGTCTCAGTAGGCCCTGCTCGATTGTTTCTTAGACTGTGTTCTTGTGGTGCTCTTGAAACCTCTGGCTTCTACAATCCCTCCTCCTCCTCCTCTTCAGCAGGAGTCCCTCCCTGCCCTCCACCTAGTGCTTGTCTGTGAGTCTCTGCATCTGCTCTTGTCAGTTACTAAGTGAAGTCTCTCATGATATGCTAGGCTCTTGGCTACAAGTATATCATCCAGCTGCTGGTTTGTGACCTTCCAGGCGTCACCAGGGGTAGCCACCCTCTAGTGGCTTGGGTCTCAGATTGAACACATCTTGCAGGCAACAAAAGTTATAGCTTGAAGGTTTTGTGGCTGGGTTTGGGTCTCAATCCCTCCACTGGGAGCTTTGCCTGGTTAGAGAAGAAGAAGGCCAGTTCAAGTCCAAATTCCCCATTACTAGGTCTCTTAGTTTGTGTCACCATCGCAGATTCCAGGGAATTTCCATTGCACTGTCCCAAATGGAAATGTCCCCCACCCCCAATTTCAGTTGTCTCTCCCAGTACTGGCTCCTTCATTCTTCCCCGACCTGTTCCCATACAAATCCACCCAGAAAAATATCTCCTATTTCCACTTTCCTGGGAGATCCATGTGCCCTTCCTTGGGCCACTCTTGTTTTTTAGTCTCTCTGGGTGTGTGGACTGCAGCATCCTTTACTTTATAGCTAATATCCAATGGCAGCCCACAAAATGGGAAAAAGATTTTCACCAACTCCACATCTGACACAAGGCTAGCATCCAAAATATATAAATGACTCAAGAAACTAGACATCAGCAAAGCGAATAATCCAAGTAAAAATGGGGTACAGATCTGAACAGAGAATTCTCAACAAAGAAATCTCAAATGGCTGAGAAACACTGAAAGAAATGGTCAACATTCTTAGCAGAACTTCCATCTTAAACTTATTTGTCAGTATGGCTGCAAAAAAACCCAAAAAACAAAAAACAAACAAACAAAAAAACCACAAGTGACAGCTCCTGCTGGTGAGGGTGTGGAGCAAGGGAATACTTCTTCATTGCTGGGGGGAGTGCAAACTGGTACAGCCACTTTGGAATCAATATGTCAGGTTTGCAGAAAATTGGGAATTGATCTACCTTAAGACCCAGCTATATCACCCCTGGACATAGACTCAGAGGACGCTCGACCCAACCACAAGAGCATTTGCTTAATTATGTTCATAACAGCTTTATTTGTAATAGCCAGAAACTATATGTCCCCCAACTGAAGAGTGGATAAAGACAGCGTAGTACGTTTACACAATGGACTGTTACTCAGCTGCTAAAAAATAGTAACATGAAATTTCGAGGCAAATGGATGGAACTACAGAAAAAAATCATCCTGAATGAGGTGAACCAGACCCAGAAAGACAAGCATAATATGTTCTCACTAATAAGTGGATATTAACTCTCAAGTAAAGGGTAATCATGCTACAGCCTTTAAATTCTTTTTTTTTTTTTCAGTGATACCAAGGACTTTCTTGGCCCCCTAAAATCAGTTTGGTATCACCATGGAGATAGAAAAGGCACATGATCCTTGTACGATACATTAGGAATTTTAAAATTATTGAAGGTAAATTTTTTTTTCAAGACAAGCTTTCTCTGTATAGCCCTGTCTGTCCTGGAACTCACTCTGCAGATCAGTCTGGCCTTGAACTCAGAAATCCACCTGCCTCTGCCTCCCAAGCGCTGGGATTAAAGGCATGCGCCACCACTGCCTGGCATATTCAAGGTAAATTATTAACCGGCATCAAAAGAAAAGTGGTTGGGGAGCAGTAAGACAGGAGAGAGGAGTGCCCATACTTGGCTAAAATTTTGAAAAATAGTGGAGAACCACAGGAAAACATTTCTTTGCTTACATTTTTTTTTTTGTTTGGATGACCTGCTTATTGATAAAACCTGTGCTCAAGTTAGTATTGCTGTGTTGAAGTTTCTCTCTCCTTTCAAACCAATAATATTTTCTTTCTGTGACTGGTTGCCATTGTGTGTGATACATCTACATCAATATTTAAAATTTTATTTTCTCTCATTGTTTTGGTCTCATTATCTTTATACAGAGTCTCTTTCTTGGTCTCCCCATACAGTTTTTAACTTAGAGTCTCTTAACTGAAATAAGTCTAGCGACCCTGCTTTTCTTCTGTGTGCAGTCACTTGAAGCACCTTTTTTTTCCCACTATGTTAACAGAAACTTCCTTCCTTCCTTCCTTCCTTCCTTCCTTCCTTCCTTCCTTCCTTCCTTCCTTCCTTCCTTCCTTCCTTTCTCTCTCTTTCTTTCTCTCTCTCTTTCTTTCTTTTTCTTTCTCTCTCTCTCTTTCTTTCTTTCTTTCTCTCTCCCTTCCTTCCCTCCCTCCCTCCCTCCTTTTCTCCCCCTCCCTCCCCTCCTCCCTTCTTTCTTTCTTCCTTCCTTTCTTTCTTTCTTTTTTATTGGTTACTTTATTTATTTACAGTTCAAATGTTATCCCCCTTCCCAGTTTCCCCTCCACAAAACCCCTATCCCCTCCCCCGTCCCCCTGCCTCTATAAGGATGCTCCCCCACCCACCTACCCACTCCCTCCTCAGTGCCCTTGCATTTCCCTATGCTGGATCATTGATATCAGATAAGGCAATCCTCTGCTACATATGCAGCTGGAGCCAAGGGTCGCTCCATGTGTACTTCTTGGTTGGTGGTTCAGTTCCTGGGAGCTCTGGGGGGTCTGATTGGTTGATATTGTTGTTCTTCCTATGGGGTTGCAATCCCCTTCAGCTCCTACTGTCTTTCCCTTAATTCCTCCATTGGGGGTCTCAGTGATAGTTGGCTGCGTGCATCTGTTTATCCTTGTATTGGTCCAGCTCTGGCAGAGCAGAGCCCTTCGCGGGAAGCTATAACAGGCCCCGTTCAGCAAGCGTTTCTTGGAGTCAGCAATAGGGTTTTTCTCCCCTTGATCTTGGACTTTCGGTGTGGGCTTAAGTGCTCTTAGTGTTTGCAGCTATGACTTAATAATAACTCTGGCTTCCATAAAGCCCTAGTGCTTATCCATGGTCCAGTGCAATACTGACACTGTTCATCTGTACCGTGGGAATGACGTTCTGCCTGTCACATTCACATGGCCTCCTCTAGTCCCACAAAACTAGAGACATTCTTAAAGTTTCAGTATCTTATTTCTTTACTCTTCCTTTAAAGTTCTAAAGCCATCCTCCTGAATGTGTGGTGTTGCTGTAGGTAGTTATGATGTCCAACAATTGGCAGTTTTTTCTTCTCTAACTCTTCTGGAGTTAGGTGTTCCCTGTCTGAGCAAACATGAGTTGGGCCAAAAAAATGACAAACCCTGTGAATGTTTTTTTTTTGTCAAGTTACCTCCAGACATGCCATACTTTGGAAGCTATATAATAGCAGTATTCTGGTGCCCCAAATTATTGCTGTCACCCCATTTTCCGTAACTACCACACTCTGCTCTTTGAGTTGTGTTTAGGTAGTAAGAGCTAGCAAGAAGTAATTAATGTAGTGAAATTTCAAACTCTACCAATCCTATCCTTCTGAGAATATAAGCCCTCCTGGGATTGTCATGAGCCTTTGGTGAGCTTAAACACTTCAGAAAGAGTTGACTTTAATACATCATTTTTAAAAAGTGTTCAATTTTTTTTTTAATGGAGAAGTTGGGCTTTAAAAACCAGCGTACAAGATCACAGCTTTTGTTACAGCATTTTCTCACACACTTCATTTTTTTTTTTTGCTTCCCCCCCCCACTGCCAACCTTCTTCCTCCTTCCAGGACCCATCCTTTTGGTTCATATTACCCTCTTCATATGTGTATGTTTCCCTGTGTATTGCATTGGTAGTTACAAGTTATGAAACTAGGAATGGGACCAGGACATGGGGGAAAAGAGATCTTATAGGAATGGGTAAGAGAAAACAAAGCTGTCACTTCTGGACGTCCTTCATGGTGAATACCCTTTACTCTGGATGCCCTTCATGGTGAATACCCTTCACTCTGGACGCCCTTCACTCTGGACGCCCTTCACTCTGGACACCCTTCACTCTGGACGCCCTTCATGGAGAACTCTCTTCACTCTGGACGCCCTTCACTCTGGACGCCCTTCACTCTGGATGCCCTTCACGGTGAACTCCCTTCATTCTGGACACCCTTCACTCTGGACGCCCTTCACTCTGGACGCCCTTCAGTCTGGACGCCATTCACTCTGGACGCCCTTCACTCTGGACGCCCTTCACTCTGGACGCCTTCACTCTGGATGCCCTTCACTCTGGACGCCCTTCACTCTGGATGCCATTCACTCTGGATGCCCTTCTTTAAACATAGTCTTTTGGAAACCACTATATATCCAATTCTGTGGTAGAGTCTCTGAATACTCTTTTTTTTCTTTTAAATGTGCTATAAAACATAATAAATGCATATTTATAAAGGTATACAAATGCCTTTCTTGATCCAGTCAGAGTAAGGGACATAATCTGGAAAAAAATGAAGTGCATTTTGGATTTTTCTTAAGATTTATCATTTTGTAAATAATCATGTGTTTCCTTTGGATATTAGACCAATGGAACCGCACAATATTCTCCTAGTGTCCATTTGATGTTTGAAACATACTATTGTGCCTATAATTTATTTTGATAGCTGGACAGAGTTGAGCACAAAGGATGACACAAGAAGCTCACTGAATGCGTATGAAAGCTGTACATGCTCACTAGAGAAAGATGGGAGAAGAGAGGAGCTGTACAACTGGCCACCATGATCCTAACAAAGCAATACAAAGATGCTCAGCCAGTAACATGTTTATTAGGTCTATCCCCACATAATCCATGTTCTCATGTTAGCCAAGTCAATTACTTGGCCCGCGAGAGTCCTTTAGTGATAGCAGGTGCAACACAACTGAGGGGAACTCTGTATGTTGCCTGTTTATCACCCTAGCTTGATTGAGAAGTTAATTGTAGGCTACAAATTAATTAAAAAATTCTATTTGGCTACAAATTAGGAAGACAGTAAAGACCCAAAAGAAAATAATTCTGTTTTGTTTTATGTCACAGAGAGTAGTTGTGCAAGTCTACCATGCCAAATCCTAAGCATGTAAGGTGAGCCATCTGTCTTGTTTTGTCCCATTTTATTTAACCCAATATGAAGTCTCAAGTCAACACACAACACCCAGTGGAAGCTCCACTCCCAGGTGTTCTGATACACCCAGGATCAGAGGTGAGCAGGAACCAACATCTGTCCCAACACTGGGAGTAACTGGGCCAGCAGGACTAGGCACACAGGAACTCTGCCAGCCCAGTGACTCGGGATCCTTCTGATCTGTCTGGGTTAGTGTTCTGAGCAGACCCTGGGCACAAGCTCTGAAGCTAGTCCCACAACACACAGAGAAAGCCATACTCCCAGGTGATCTAACAAGTCTAGGATCCCAGGATCCTAGAATCACAGGATCACAGAAACAGCTTGAATCTGAGGAGTTCTGACACAACCAGGATCACAGGAAGGACAGGCTCCAGTCAGATTTAGCAAGGGCATGTAGCACTAGGGTTAACCAGATGGTGGAGGGCAAGCATAAGAAAATAAATAACACAAACCAAGGTCACTTGCCATCATCAGAACTCAATTCTCCTACCATAGAAGTCCTGGACACAGCATCATAACGGAAACGCAAGATTCAGATCTAAAATCACTTATCATGATGATGATACAGGACCTTAAGGAAGACATAAATAGCACCCTCAAAGAAATACAGGAGAACATGGGTAAAGAGCTAGAAGCTCATAAAGAGGAAACACAAAAATCCCTTAAAGAACTACAGGAAAACGCAATCAAACAGGTGAAGGAAATGA
>NW_022196896.1:119994330-119994896 GCF_008632895.1 Mastomys coucha
GACCCTACAAGAACACAAATGCCAGCCCAGACTACTATAACCAGCAAAACTCTCAATTACCATAGATGTAGAAAACAAGATATTCTATGACAAAACAAAATTTACATAATATCTTTCCACAAATCCAGCCCTCCAATGGATAATAGATGGGAAACATCAACATAAGGAGCAAAACTACACCCTAGAAGAAGCAAGAAGGTAGTCTTTCAACAAATCCACACAAACCTAATTCCACCTTTTACAACAAAAACAACAGGAAGTGACAATTACTTTTCTTAATATAGTAATTTGAAAATTAATTTCAAAATTAATTGTTTGTGACAGTGTCTTGCTCTGTACAACATAAGGGTCTTGAAATTGTGCTTCTCCTATCTCAGCCTCTCTATTAGTAGTTTTGTTTATTTCATGTTTTTACATTATACCATGGTTTTCAGAACAGCTTATATATTTCAAAAGTATTTATATACCCAAAAGAAACACGATTAACTAAGGAGGTGACTTGTAAGAGAACAACAAAGTGAGACTGAATTCTTTGCTTGACATTTGTAACTCTTGTATCAAGTTTG
>NW_022196896.1:119995715-120039094 GCF_008632895.1 Mastomys coucha
GACTGTTAAATTGATTGTTGTTTTATATCAAACAACTTTTATAATACTTATTTTTATTGTTATAGTATCTTATAAATTTTAAGGAATACGACAAAAAAGATATTGTAGGTATTTAAGGGGGGTCTCTGAGAGGAGCGGCTGTACAAAAGGGCATCAAGAATGTGATTCAATTCTATTTAATTAAAATATGTTTTTAAATGTTAACAAATTCAGATAAATTGAAATCATGTAACTTTTCTCATCATAATGCAATAAAAGTTTAAGAAAAAATAGTCAGTGTAGCCACCACTATCTGTCGGCTCTCTGTCTGGGGTACTGATGGCCATGCTGGGCTGTGAGTCAGGGAGGCGATCTGATCTTCTGTATACTTCCTATCTGCCAGTGTGAATCCCACAGACTCATTTCTAGCCATGTCACAGGCCACCTGCAGGGGACTGGACTCATTCTCTGGCTTTGATTTTTTGATGAATCCACAAATCCTCCTGGAAGATCCAGCTTTCATCTTTCCTGTGGACTCTCTCAGAATCCCCTTGAGGCTCATCCCCATCCCTTCATATTAGCTTAATACCCAGAAACACATTGTCCCAAGGACTCTAGCAGTCACTCTGCAGGAACTCAGAAGCACTCCAGTTTAGACAACCCACAGCCACTGCACTATTCTAAGATTAAGACCTTATATCAATGTGTAGAATCCCAGTCATACTAAACCCAATGCTTACATACCAACTTAGAAACGCAATTAATTACAGCTTGGGGATAATGCCTCATGAGAAACCAGCAATCCTACTATAGTATACCTTGAGAAATATAGCATAGCTGAAGCACAAGAGAAGGACTTCAAAATAGCTAATATGAATATATTCAAAGACCCAAAAGAGAATATGAATAAATGCATGAACGAAGTCTATGAAAACACAAAGTGGAATGAAATGAAGAAAACAGCTCAAATATGAAAGTAGAAATAGAATCAACAGAGAAAACTCAAGCTGACACAAAACTCATGGCAATTCAACATTGAATGAAAAATGAGTTGAGACAGAAATTAAGAAGGAAGTAAAACATTTTAGAATTGAATGGGAATGAAAATGCAACATGCTTAAACCTATGGGGGCACAAAGAAGGCAGTTCTAAGAGTCACGTTTATATAGCACTAAGTACCTACATTAAATAAACATACATTATGTGAAAATGTAGATTATAATAAGGGGTTTGTCAGTATGAAGACAGGAAAAACAAAATGTAAAATAAACATACAATAGCTCTTAAAAAATGGAGAAATTTCATATTACTAACATAATAGCAGAGTTAAAAGCTCTAGAACAAGAACACCAAAAAAATAACACCGAAAGGAGTGGACAGTGATTGCACAGGGTTGCAATCAGTAAATACAAAGATAGTAAAAACAATATAAAGTGAATAAAATGAGCAGTTTGTTATTAGAAAAAATCAATAAGATTGATAAATCCTTAGCCAAATTAGCTAAAACATAGTTATAGGATATCCAAACTAATAAAATTAGGGATAAAACTGATGACATAACAATAGGCAGCAAGGAAAACCCAAAAATCATATGGACATACTTTAAAACTCTGTACTCAAATAAGCTGAAAAACCTAAGAGCCATGCATAAATTTGTTAGTATATACCACCTACCAAAGTTAAATCAAAATCACATAAGCAATCTAAACAGAAGTGTAAATGCTAGTGAAACAGAAGCAGTAATTAAAAGTTTCTAAGCCCAAACAAGCCCAAAGCCAGATGGACTCAACTCAGAATTCTACCAGACTTTCAAAGAAAAATTAATACCAATACTCCCCAAATAGTTTTGCAAAATATAAAAAAATGAACATTGCCTAATTCTCATTACAAGGCCAAAAAAACATGCTGATACTTAAACTATGGGAAAAAAATTAACAAAGAGAGTTGCAGACCAATTTCCCTTATGAACCCAGATGCAAAATTCTCAATAAAATACTAAACCTAATTCAAGAACACATCAAAAACATTGTCTACCAATGTCAAGTTAACATTATCTTAGAGATGCAGGGATGGTTCAACATACACAAATCAATAAATGCAAATCACCATATAAACAAACAAAGACAAAAAAAACCCACATAATCATCTCCTTAGATGTAGAAAATATCTTTGACAAAAATCAAATGTCCTTTCATGATAAACGTGCTGGAGAGACTGGGGATAGAAGGAACACCTCAACATATTAAACATTATTTACAGCAAGCTCACAGACAACATTAACCTAAACAGAGAGAAACTCAAAGCAGTTCCACTAAAGTCAGGAATAAGGCAAGATTGTTCACTCTCTCCACACCTTCTCAATACAGTAGTTGATATCTTAGCTAGAGCAACGAGACTACTGAAGGAGATCAAGGGATACAAATAGGAAAGAAAGAAGTCAAAGTATATTATTTGCAAACGCTATGATTGTATACACAAATGATCCTAAAGTCCCCCAAAGGAAATTTCTATACCTGTTTAAACACTTCCTGTAAAGTAGGATTCAAAATTAACACATAATAACCAGCAGTCTTCATATGTACAAATGGTAAGCTTACTGAGGAAGAATACCTGACAGAGAAACAATACCTTTCACAATACCTCAAAAATATCTTTGAGTAACCCTAACTAATCAAGTAACTGTTTGTATGATGAAAACTTTTTAAGACATTAGAGAAAAAACTTGAAGAAGGGATCAGAAGATGGAAAGATCTCATATGCTCACATGTTTGTAAGACTATTTATAATGAAAAAGGCTGTCCTACCAAAAATGATCTACAGATTCCATACAATTTTCATCAAAATCTCAACATAGCTCTTCACAGAACTTATTGAAGGACAATATTCAGCTTCATATGGGAACAAAAAAAAAATCCAAAAGAGCTAAAACAATCCTGAATAATAAAAGAACTGTTGGAGGTAACACCATCCCCCACCTCAAACTGTACTACAGGAATATTAATAAGGGCAGGATGGTCTTGGCATAAATCCAGACATGTTGATCAATTAAATCAAAATGAATACGCAGACATAAATCCACACACCAATGAATACCTGATTTTTTTTGTCACAAAACCAAAAATACAAATTTGAAAAAAGACACCATCTTCACCAAACTGTGCTGGAAAAACTGAATGTCTGCATGTAGAAGAATCCAAATAAGTCTATACCACCATGGGCAAAACTCAATTCTAAATGGATCAAGGACCTTACCATAAGGAACCTGAAATCTTACATTGAATCTGATAGAGGAGAAAGTGGGGGATAACCTTGAACTCCTTTGCACATATGGACTCATAGATCAGCACCTTGCTCACTCATCATAGAAGGGCTTCTTGTTGAAGTTAAAAGGAACAAAAACAGTGACTCATGACTGGAAAATGTACAGAGGGTGAGAAACCTTGGGACATTCAGTCCTAAATGGGATGCTTCCATCAAAGCCTTCCTTGCTAGGGTTCAGGAAACTTTGCTGAATAGTAGGCAAAATGATGGTAAGAGCCAGTGGTGATAGAAGACAACAAAAATAGTGCCTTCTAGACATCACAGGACTGATGCACATACGAACCCGTAGGGACTGGCATCATGTACAGGGCTTGCACAGGCCTGAACCTGCTGAGCTCCCAGTGCTGAGAGAGGAAGTAGACTCAAGCCCTAATTCCTAATCCAGAAGCTATCTCCAACTGATAAGCACACAAAAATGAAAATTAGTTTTCTCCAAAGACATCTCACTAAGAATACAAACCACACTTAAGGGTAGGTCCTATGCCCAGCAGTAGATGACCAATATAGAATAAACTCAGTGGTGTTTTTGGAAGAATTTTGTCTCATAATGTTTTGAGATTTTTTTCTTATATGCCATATTTTTATTGTTGTTGTTGTCTTGTATTTATGGGTTTTCTGTGTGTTTATTAATGTGTGCTTCTCAGTATCAGTAATCTTTCTTATGCATTTTTTTTTCTATTTGTTTGTTTTGTCCTATTTGCCCTGTTTGTTCTTATTCAATCATATGTTATTATCAGTTTTGGGTGGCTCTTTGTATTCTAATGAGAAAGAGAGTAACAGTGTGGATTAGTGTGGGTGAAGTAGTAAGCAGGAGCTGAGATGAGTTGGGGGAGGGGAAACCATAATTAGAGTATACTGTATGGGAAAGAAAATCTATTTTTTTTAGTAAAAAAAAAAAAAAGTAGCAAAAAACTGTTTTAAGTCCCATTAGATTTACATGTGCTTTTCAGAGAAATGAGGAATACTTTTTATAATGGCATCTTTAACACTGTTCAATACCAGTTTTGCACACAGTTATCATTTTTGTCGCTATTTCTGAATTAGTCAGAAGTGTGTGAGCATAAATACACTGATTACACTTCATTAAGGCATTGTGGCTGAGCTATTTTCTCCCATCTTCTCTGGATTATGAATGTATCAATTTTCCTCCCTCTTCTCCATGTTGGTTTTTAAAGGTAGCATCCATTATAACTCTTATCATTAAAAACGCATCTGCCTCCTGGGACTTGTTTCTGTTGTGCATAAAGGTAATGCCAAATGATTAAGGCATTCATGATATTCAAGGAGGAGGTGTATATTTACAGAGAGGAATCTAAGTGCATTTTTAAATTTAAATGTCATGTTCTTCTGATTTTCCTTGAACCTAATTAGTTTCCTTGAAACTAATGCTTTTAAGATTTTCTTCCTTTTTCAACAGGAGCTTCATTCAGCCCAGGCTGGCCCTGGAGTTAATATGTAGCTGTTTACAATGGCCAGTATATGGATATACACTAAATGTACATTGACAGGAATATGGATAAAGGAAATGTGAAATTACTACACAATAGAACATTATTCAACTTGGGCAAGAAGAAGTATCTTGCCATCTGCAACAACATACATAAACATATGATATAACACATTAAAAATCATAAGCTGCTTATAGAAGAAATGCAAAATTCCATTTGTATGGAATGATTAAACCCACAGAATCAGAGAGTGTGTGAATGTTTTTCAAGGGCTGTAAAAGTGAAGGAGATGGAGAATTGGTGTTCTGTATTTGCGTTTACACAAGATAAATAAGTTTTAGAGATTTGCTATAAAATGAGGTGCTGATAATTAAGAAAAGGTGCATTTAAAAATGTATGGGAGTCTATATCATTTAAAGGTTTGTTTTTTTTTAAACATAAATCCGTCAAGCTGGATGACCTGAGTTCATTCCCCAGAACGCATATTGTGAAGGACAAAACCAACTACTTCAAGGTGTCCTCAGACATCTATATGTATGTCATAATATAGGTGCATGCTCTTGCTCTGTCTGTCTGTCTGTCTGTCTGTCTGTCTGTCTGTCTGTCTGTCTCTCTCTCTCTCTCTCACACACGCACACATGAACACATAGATGTATTCATTATCTGTAAATTATATAAATTAGCTGATAAAATTAAAATAGAACACATTTTAAAGTTCATGCAAACATGAAAACAATATAACATTTAGATTGTGTTTATTTGTAGTAGGCAAAGAAGTGAAAGACAAGGCAAAAATCAGAGTAGTGGTTACCCCTGGGAGACGAGAGAAAGCAAGGGATTCAGAGATACTGTCATGTTATTTCTTAAACTGAACAGCACATACATAGTTATGACAGCTGTTCGTGCTAGGGACATCTTATTTTTACAATACATTTGAGCAGAGAAAGACTCCCCTGTAAACAAGGAATACCAGACAGCCACATCACAGGCTTTGCTTTTGTAACACGTGTTTCCGGTTCAGCAATTTCCATGTATGTTTCCTTGAGCATGGAGATTAAAGCAGAGTGCATATGTGCTGATTATCAGCAGCTCAATGGCATCTTGTCGTTTGTCATAAGGGAAATTCTAACTCATTCAGATCACTGCATTCTCTGTCGTGAAACACTCATGCGACTTTTCTACGAAAGGCATTATCAATCATGAAAATCGAACATCTTATGAAGTAGGAGTTGAAACAACTTGTTTTCTCTCTCATATAGAAGAGACCCAGGGAAGTTGTGAAAATTACGAAACATGGTGGTAATTGACATAATTCTGTGTTTTCGTTTTTATTGAAAGGTGTATTCAGGAAAGCTTGGGAGAGAAAACTGCTTTATGTTAAAATGTCTTCCTTCCCCTCCCCCAGCAGTCCTGCTCCCACATCACAGGCAAAGCTTGTGTTCTCAGGCTAGTTTAAATTAAACACATCAATCATCTCAAGGCTCAGGAATTACCTAATGCTGTGATGAACGACTCCTGAAATTTAGCCTCTTAGGGTTTGCAGTTTTGAGATTTGGTGCCCACATCTGAGTCGGTCTGATGCAGAAAGGGAATAGACGCTCGTTTGTGTCTTATCAAACTATCTCCAGAGTGGTCCGTCATGGTGCTTGGCATGGACATTTTCAGGATTATATCCTTGGAAAGTCACCGTTCTGACTTAACTACAATTTCTTGGGAGGATGATAAGTTAAATGCCACCAAAATGAACACCAAACCAAAACCAAACCAAAATCCCAAATCTGAATAAGAACCACTCACAAAACAAAGGTCAGAAGGCTTAAAGGTAAAGATAGATGCATTTGGTTGTGTGTTGGGTAGACTCGCTCTGAAATAGGAGCTTGTAGGTAATTTTCTGATCCAGGAACATCATAAGAAACAGGGAAAAAAAGAGGAGAGGGAGATCACTAAGAACTTAAGAAAATAAAAGGATGCATTTATTTAGATTTGAAGGTAGCCCAGGCAAAGGCACCCTAGGTTGGTCCACTGCAAAAACATCAAGCAACCACAGTTTCTTAATTTTCAAATAAGGAATAGGGGCCTATCATCTATCTATCTATCTATCTATCTATCTATCTATCTATCTATCTATCTATCTATCTATCTATCTATCTGTCATCTATCTATCTATCAATCATCTATTTATCAATCTGTCATCTATCTATCTATCTATCTATCTATCTATCTATCTACCTAGCTATCCACCATTAACATCTATATTTATATTTAAATGAGTAGACTGGAGACTGAATAAAGCACAATGCCATTTGAAGTCATGCAGAAAGGAATCAAAGTGATTTTTAGAATTAGAGCGAATGTGGTAATTATATGTCTTCTGCAATCTGACTGGTTCAGCTTGCATACACAGCTAAACAAAGGATGCAGTGAATTCATTTAAATGAATAGCTTGGAATCCAAATCCTAATCTCTATGAAGGCATGGGACATCTGAACATGCCTTTTTCATTTATTTGTTGTTTGTGGTGAGAATTAATATATAATTTTCTTTATCACTGTCAGTCATGCTTTGTCTAGAAGAGAAAACCAGAGTGTGCTAAACAGCCACCTAGTAAAGTGGTGGGCTGCTCTAACGAAGAGAGAAAAGAAGAGAGAGCCCGTGAAAGAAGCTTTGGGTGTAGGTGTTGAATACAATTATTTTGTAAACGTTTGGAATGGTTCCCAGTTTGGTTAATGAGGTAGCCATTTGCTTGACTGAATGGTCTTTGAAAAACCTTCTGTTCTGTAAAAGACATTTCCTTGTTGCTGCCAGCTGATGTCTATCAGCGAGGACATTTGGCGACAATAGACCTAGTCTGGATGGCTAGAAGGAGAGCGCTTCTTTAATCATCTAAATTGATTTTCTTAACTTTCTCATCAGTCTTTATAAAGGATGAACACAACAGAGGACTGAAGGCTGGTCCTCACAAGAATTCCCTGTCTATTCTACTGTAAACATTTCCCAATCAGCTTGTTAATAATATTTAGACTTTTATCAATCATTCTTTTAACCAAGCACACGAGTTGCCAAGGCTCAGAGCCAGCGTCTTCCACCTGGCCTGCTTTAAATCTTTTCACTTGCAGCCCAGAGTCTTGCCTGCCTCCAGTAATTTTTCAAAACTGCTGTTAAATCACCATTTTGACCCATGCTTTAACCTTGCCACCTGCTTCCTTCACACTACATCAGAGATTTCCAAATGCTCAAAAACTTGGACAAGGATTCCATTTTAAATCTCTCCATTGTAAAGAAAATAAGTGTGGTTGTGGCTCTTCACAGCTCCTTGTTGTTTGCTTTCAATTAACATCAGCCAAATGTTCTGCTTTTCTCCTGGACCGTTACTTCTCCGGACTGCCTAGATACTCCCTTTCATTTGTACAACTAATCTTACAGACTCAGAGATGCTTCCCCCACCTAACTAAAAATAAGTCATTTTCTGAAATACAGCTTCTATGATTTTTAAAAGAAGTGTTCCTTATTAGAGTATATACCTACCAACACTGTTCTAACTTTATTTATATGTATCAAGTATAGATATCTTTGTGAATTGCCTTACTCAAGAAGTATTTTAATTTTTACAGTTTAATTTAATCACTATGTTGCCTTCCATACTAATGCTTTCCCTAATTCTAAGGTTCTAAGGTCTAAAATATATATGTACATTTAAAAAGGATGAGGCAGGTGAAAATGCTTTACTGATAGATTGAAAATATGAATGTTAGAATGTAAAGGAAGATTTGAATTATATTCCAGATAGAAATGTTAAATGGCACAATCATTCTTCAAAAGTTTGGCAATTCTTCAGTATGTTAAATTCAGTCTTATGTCTAGGTAATTTGATTTTCTGTTACATATTTTGGTAAAATACAAACTGCCCACTCTGGAGCCTATACATGAATACTCATATAACATTGTTAGTAGTAACCTCCAAAGTAGAAATAACTCAAATATTCATTAACCAGTAACTAAATAAAAAATGTTGTGTTTGAACACCAATAGCTTATGCTTTAAGATCAAGAATTGACAAATGGGACCTCATAAAATTGCAAAGCTTCTGTAAGACAAAGGACACTGTCAATAGGACAAAATGGCAACCAACAGATTGGGAAAAGATCTTTACCAATCTAACATCTGATAGAGGGCTTGTACTGGCTGGTTTTGTGTGTCAACTTGACACAGGCTGGAGTTATCACAGAGAAGGGAGCTGCAGTTGGGGAAGTGCCTCCATGAGACCCAGCTGTGGGGCATTTTCTCAATTAGTGATCAAGGGGGTAGAGCCCCTGTGGGTGGTGCCATCCCTGGGCTGGAAGTCTTGGGTTCTATAAGAGAGCAGGCTGAGCAAGCCAGGAGAAGCAAGCCCATAAGGAACATACCTCCGTGGCCTCTGCATCAGCTCCTGCTTCCTGACCTGCTTAAGTTCCAGTCCTGACTTCCTTTGGTGATAAACAGCAATGTGGAAGTAAGCTAAATAAACCCTTTTCTCCCCAACTTGCTTCTTGGTCATGATGTTTGTGCAGGAATAGAAAGCCTGACTAAGACAGGGCTAACTAATATCCAATATATACAAAGAACTCAAGAAATTAGGCTCCAGAGAATCAAATAACCCTATTAAAAAATGGGATACAGAGCTAAACAAAGAATTCTCAACTGAGGAATATCAAATGGCTAAGAAGCACCTAAAGAAATGTTCAACATCCTTGGTCATCAGGGAAATACAAATCAAAACAACCCTGAGATACCATCTCTTACCAGTCAAAATGGCTAGGATAAAAAACTCAGGTGACAGCAGATGCTGGAGAGGTTGTGGAGAAAGAGGAACACTCCTTCATTGCTTGTGGGATTGCAAGCTGGTACAACCACTCTGGAAATCAGTTTGGCGGTTCCTCAGGAAATTGGACATAGTACTACCTGAGGACCCAGCTATACCACATCTGGGCAGAAGAATATGCTCCAACATGTAATAAGGACACATGCTCCACTATGTTCATAGCAGCCTGATTTATAATAGCCAGAAGCTGGAAAGAGCCCAGATGTCCCGCAACAGAGGAATGGATACAGAAAATGTGGTACATTTATACAACAGAATTACTCAGCTATTAAAAACAATGAATTTATGAAATTCTTAGGGAAATGGATGGATCTGGAGAATATCATCCTGAGTGAGGTAACTCAATCATAAAAGAACACATATGGTATGCACTCACTGATAAGTAGAAATTAGTCCAGGAGCTCACAATACCCAAGATACAATCCACCAACCACAAGAATCTCAAGAAGAAGGAAGACCAAAGTGTGGATACTTCGATCCTTCTTAGAGGGGGTACAAAATGCCCATGGAAGGAGTTGCAGAGACAAAGTGTGGATCAGAGACTGAAGGACGGACATTTTAGAGACTGCCCCACTTGGGGATCCTACTCATATACAATCACCAAACCCAGACACTATTGTGGATGCCAGCAAATGCTGGCTGACAGAAGCCTGATATAGCTGTCTCCTGAGAGGCTCTGCCAGTGTCCGACTAATATAAAAGTAGAGGCTCACAGCCATCCACTGGATTGAGCACAGGATCCCCAATGAAGGAGCTATAGAAAGGACCAAAGGAGCTGAAGGGTTTGCAGCCCTTTAGGACGAACAACAATATGAACTAACTAGTACCCCCAGAGCTCCCAGTGACTAAACCACCAACCAAGGAGTACATATGGTGGGACTCATGGTTCCAGCTGCATATGTAGCAGAGGATGGCCTAGTTGGTCATCAATGGGAGGAGAGGTCCTTGGTCCTATGAAGGCTCTATGCCCCAGTGTAGGGGAATGCCAGGGCCAGGAAGCAGGAGAGGGTGGGGTGGTGAGCAGGTCGAGGGGGAAGGGAATAGGGTTTTTTTGTTTTGTTTTGTTTTTTGGAGAGGAAACCAGGAGAGAGGATAACATTTGAAATGTAAATAAAGAAAATATCAAGAAAACAAAACCAACCAAACAAAAACCAAACCAAACCAAAACAAAACAAAAAAAGATTTTGAAACTTCTCAGCTGGAGCTGTAGAAGCTGGCAATCTGTAAATACAGCAGACAGAGACCAAAAAGTGTCAGAAAAAAAAAGCAAAACCATTTACCTTCCAGCCCAATACCAGAGAAGCAGCCATCTAACAAGATAGAAAGTTTTTTGATGTTAATTGCTCACACCGGGGTCAGAAGAGTGGTCATCAAGAAGACCAACAACAGTGAATGCTGGTGAGCATGTGAGGAGAGAGGAACCCTTATATGCTGCTGGTGGGGGATGAAAACTGGTGCAATTACTGTGAAAATCATGTAGAGGCTCCTCAGGAAACTAAAAATAGAACTAATATATGACTCAGGAAACAAGTCCTGGACCAAGGTATCTAAGACAACGTATGACACAGACCCTTGCACATCCATGTTTGTTGCTGTTCTATTCACAGCAGTCAGGGCATAGAATCAGGTTAGATGTCTATCAGCAATAAATGAATGGAGAAACTGTGGGGCAATGGAAGTTTTTTATCTATTAGGAAAAATGAAATAATGATCTTTATAGAACATGGTTTATCATGACATGTAACAATAAACAAACAGGTATCTAACATCAAAAGAAATATTGTGTTCATAAATTGTAATACTATTCTGATTTTTTTGCCATTTTAAATTAGTTGATTTGACTTTGTTACTCAGTTTTTAGATTTATACATTTTGATATTCTGATTTAATGTTACTCATAAATATTTTCTCTAGTTTCCTTGTGATCAAAATAATCCACTATATAAATGCCTTGAATATTTTATTTCTGGGAAGAGACACTATGACAAGGAAACTCGTAGGAAAGGAAGCATTCAAGTGGGGGCTGGCTTACAGTTTAAGAGGTCAGACCATGATCATCAAGGCTGTGAGCCTGACAGCAGGTATGTCACTGGAAAAGTAGTTGAGAGCTAAGTCCAGATCCATAGAACTGGTGTGGGTTTTGAAGTCTCAAAGTCCATGCATGGGTGATACAAAAGAAGGCCACGCCTCTTAATCCTTTTAAACAGTTTCACTCCCTGGTGACTAGGGATTTAAATACATGAACTCTTGGGGGTGTGTGTGTCATTTTTTATGTAAATCATCACAATAAACCAACTGAAAGACAAAAAGACTTGATGATTTTATTAGATGCAGAAAAGGCCTTTGACAAATCTAAGACCCCTTCATGATAAAAGTCCTGGAGGATTAGGGATGCAAGAGACTTACCTTCACATAGTAAAGTCACTTCACAGCAAGCTTATAGTCAATATCAACTTAAACTGAGAGAAACCCATAGCAATTCCACTCAAATCAGAAGGAACATAAGCAAGGTTGTCTACTGTTTCCACACTCAGTACAGACTTGAAGTCTTAGTGAAGACAAAAGGACAGTCAAAGGAGAGCAGGGGGTGTACATTGGAATGCAAGGAGTCAAAGTAGCTTTATTTGCAGATGATATATTAATAATATTAATATATAATACATAATACATAATATATAGTATATAATATATAATATATAATATATATATTATATATTATATGATATAGGATATGTTAATAATAATAATTTGCAGATGATAGTATTAATGTTACCCTAAAAGTTCCATCAGAGAAATCAAAAAGTTGATAAACACTTTCAGAAAAATAGCTGGATACAAAATGAACTCATGACAATGTAGCCTTGATGTCTTCCTACGTACAAATAACAAAGAAATCAGGGGACAAGACTTTTTACAATAACCTCAAATAGTATAAAATACTTTGGGGTGACTCTAAATAAGTGAGTGAGAGACCTGTGTGATAAAACACTTTAATTCTTTGAAGAAATTGAAGAAGATATCAGAAGATGGAAAACTCTCCCATACTCACAGATTAACACAGTAAAAATATTATAATATTTTAAGATAGTAGGATTAATGTAGTGCTCATGCCTCTCCTACCAAAGAAATCTACAAAATCAACGCAAGCCCCATCCAAATTTCAACACATTTTTCAGAGATCTTAAAAGGGCAATTCTCAGCTTTATACGGAAACACAAAAATCCCAGAATAGCTAAAACAATTCTGAATAAACAAAACAAAATCAACCAACTGACCGACCAAAGAAACAACCAACCAAGCAAACAAAGAACCTAAAATGCTGCTGGAAATGTCACCATCCCTGATGGGCTTCAGACTGTACTGCAGAGCTCTGTCATAAAACCAGTGTGGCATTGGCAGTGAAACTGTACTGCAGAGCTATCATCATAAAACCAGTGTGGCATTGGCAGTAATCAACTCAGAAAACAGGGTGAAGAGCCCTAATGAAGTTAACAAGAGAATAACCACATGAACCCACAATATTTCCTGGGTATTACATGAAAAAAACAAACAAACAAAAAACCCAGCAACAACAAAAAACAAACAAACAAACAAACAAACAAACCTCTACCAGTTCTTTAAACACATCTGCACTTTGACATCCATTACAGAATTATTCAAATGTGAAGATCCTGGAAACTAGATAGGTTTCATTTTGGGAATAAGGTTGATAAAGAAACTATTAAGTGTGTGCTTGCAATAGTACACACACACACACACACACACACACACACACACACACACACACACAGAGGAATACATAAAGGCACACATCTTGTGATTTGTTACAGTATAGGTAGGTCTGAGGAGCATTATGCTAGGTGAAATGATGTGGAGAAAGTCATTATGGGGCAAGCGGACTGTGCCACCAGACAGAAGAATTGGTAAGGTTGAGTGCTCCCAAACCTTGTAAATCTCAGAATTGAGAATGGTAGAGGGAGTGGGTTGGTGGGGTGGGGGTATGGGTACGGTAGGGGTGTGAGGGTGGTGTGTGGGGGCAGCTCCCTGCCTGTCTCTATCTGACCTGATCTGCAACAGGTAACCATGATACTCCACTGAGAAGACCAGAGAAAAAAGTCTAGTAGCTTAAAAACCTGGAATTCCTCATGCTAATGAGGGTATCTAGATAGGCCCTGAGTGTTTAGCCAATAAGCCTTTCTTCCTGGGCATTCCTTCCCCCAAAGGCATTTAATTCCTGGTTCAATCTGAGTAGGGTGTATGCATTTTCATCCACCATCAAATAAAGCAGTTTGAACAAGCATAGACTGTCTCTGCATCAAGGGTCACCTTTTAGCAAAGAGTGGCTCCTAAATTTCCAAGAGAAGGCCCTCTCTCTTCTAGCCCCTATGTACTCTACGCATTCACTCAGAACCACACCCCTGTCCTAGGCTCACCCTTCCCCCTTCCTGCCTGGCACAAGGACACCCTGAGGGGAAGCACAGCCAGCCAGCCCCGGTCCCAACTCCCAGAAGTATGCTAGCAGGGCCTGGGTACACAGGAGACTGGAAACTACAGCAATTGTCCCAGACTCCAGTTTCCCATTCAGAAAAACAGACTCAGGACTCCCATTAAGGACTGCATTCTGCCTCCCCTGAGCGGTGAGCCTGAGGTTCTCCAGGCACCCCAGCCATAAGGCAGACACACAGTCCAGTCTGGCAAGTTATTTCAGGATCTTACACTTATTTGGAATCTTAAACAAAGGCAAGTTTAAATACATGTATGTCAAGAAAAATTAAATAATGACTACCAGGTTTGGGGTGGGGCAAGAAATAGGGAGAAGGAGGATGCAAGTTAGTAAACATACATGACGAACGAACTTAGAAAGTTCGTGTAAAATGTAGAACCACAGTTACTACAGGGACTGTATTTTCAGGCGTGGGGACTGGGGAAATGAGTATATGACACACGTTACATTGTTTCATTTTATGCATATCTTAAGTCGTCATATTCTGTGCCTCAACTTGCACAAAAGAAGTTAAAAAGCCCGGAGAAGAATGTCAGGAAGTGCTTTATTTTAGGAAGACAGGAAGTATTCATTTTAGGATAGAAACTTGATCAATGCTTGACACATATTATGAGCCTCATATCAAATTCCACTAAGTCAGCCATTTTCGTTGGAGGTGATCAGATGTAACATTTCAATGTCATTAGATTATGGTTTTGACACACAGTGGATAGAAAGAGCCT
The DNA here is from genome assembly GCF_008632895.1 of Mastomys coucha. Taxonomy (NCBI): domain Eukaryota; kingdom Metazoa; phylum Chordata; class Mammalia; order Rodentia; family Muridae; genus Mastomys; species Mastomys coucha. The sequence goes on from NW_022196896.1 coordinate 120,010,548, forward strand.
TTTACCAAGAAACGCCAGCTTTTTCCCACTCCCACATCTTCATCTGTTTTCCAAACATGAGCCTTAATCTCACTGTAAGATGATAATTCTGAGGTTGACAGCAAGGATGAAAAACTGTAAGGCTGCATATATTGGGCAAGGTGCAGCTATTTCAGTTTTGAAAATCAGAGAATCCATAATTTATGTGTCCATTTCTCCTTGAGGAGTTTGTGAGAGAAGGGCATCTCTCCTCTTCTCTCTTCTTTTCTTTCCCTTCTTCCTTCTTTTCTCTTTCTTCTTTCTTTTTTTCTTAGAATAAGAACTTCAGATCAATGGAGGTTAAGAGTTCAGCAGGGTAAGGGGTTCAGCAAATCCCCGAAGCAGCACTCTGACATTTCAAGGCAAAGCAGTAAAGGTTTTCCTTTCTTGATGCTACTTTGAAAAGATGCATTATTGAAATGTCACCTATTTGCAACACACTCCTCACTCTGCGCCTGTCTATGGGTCCCATAGTGCGGTGTGCAGATTCATCACTGCATTTCTGTATTTCCAGTAGCTTGTTGGCCTCGCTGGGTCAGCCAGATGCATAATGAACTGACTTTAACAACAAGCACCTGGTGCACAAATTCCTTTCAGAAGCTTTTACTATAGAAAATGTGTGACAATTTTTCCAAGTTCAGCTGATTTTGTGGTCTGAAGAATTGGGCTCTACTTTGTTACTGCTTGCCTTGAAATAACTAACATCTATGTATTTCTCCTATCTTTTCAAAATGTTAATTTTAATCTATTATTTTATGTGGGGATATTTTGTCTGAATGCATGCCTCCATATCACATGTATTCTGCTTATCTGCAGAGGCCAAAAGAGGACACTAGATTTTCTAAAATTCAGTTTAATAGATGATTGCAAGCTGTCATGTGTGTCCTGGGAATTGAACTTGGGTCCTGTATAAGAGCAGCTAGCTGCCGAGCCTCTCTTCAGCTCCTATTATTCGTATCTTTAACATGGATGCTATAAAAGTGCAGAAAATCTGAAGTTTAACAAATTCTAAAGACAAAAACAAACAGAAAACAGAACAAAAACAAAACAAAACAACAACAACAACCTCAAAAGAAAATACCTAGTTTAATACCTTTTGGATTTTAGAGGCCTCTTGAATATTTCCAATGTGAAAACTCATTGTGTCTTGCAAGAAATAAAATATTGAGCTAGTGCAAATGCATGTTACACTATGTTATATTGATAGACCTTTCTTATATTCCGAACTCTACTGCTGATCACTCCTATGTACATGCAAGCCTGTTCTCCATCCTGTGGAACAAGTATTACTATACCCAAAATGCATGTGAAGCCTTTGATATTTTAATTTGTTAAAAGGAAAGATTCCTAGGTGAATATAATAATGTGTCAGGGGCCATCCTAGGACAAGCTAGTAACTAACAGGTGATCTACCTGAGATGTGTCTGCTTTGGATTAAGAAATAATCCACAACAGATTTGCTTCCATAGGCAAGGCCCAGGAGAAAATCATTTTAGGAAAGTTTCCATCTATTAATATGTTTTTCTGTTATTATCAAACATATATGAAATTACTAGGTATTAGCCCACCCTTAGAGCAGATCTCTGAAGAACTATGAAGATGTCCTGTCTCTTGGTGTTGCTACATAAGCAAATAGACGACTTCCCAATTATTTCTGATGATCCTATAAGAATTCCTAGAATTCTATTAGTATTCATTAAGCTCTTTCATAGTGGGACTCCTATTAGGTCCTTTTTAATAGTCAAAACTGCAATGAGAACTCTGCTAGTCTCTGTCACCAGTTAATCCCTCTACTACTGAGAACACATTCAAAGAGGTTGTAAAACCATTAAACAAAGGTCTTAAAAATGGAAGTACTGTTTCTTCTTATAGGTGCTAGGGCAGAAGATAAAATATTGACTGGGTTTATCTATGCAAAACTTCACTAATAACTTAGTTATGATTTTTAACTCTCCATGAACCTGTGGAACTATGACAGGTGACATTTAGCCAGATAACTACTCCTAATAGATACACATGTAAACATTCTATGTCGTAGACGTCTTATTTGATTTATGATTTGAATTTATGTGTAAACTTGTGATGAGGATTTTACCAGGTGATCATGCATTCTGAAAGACTTATAAGTGCTGAGGACAAAGAGGGGAGCACGAATTTCCCCGGCCCCGCTTAGGAACTTTCCACTTTCCCCCTTTTACTTAGAAAGCTTTCATAGGAAACTTTTTACAACTTAGAAATAAACGCTAAATTCACTTTTCAAAGTGTCCCTTTTTCTTCCTGTTCAACCAGCAGGCTGAAAGTTAGAGCTGTGCAGCTCCTGCTGAGACAGAACAAATGCTGTTTTAGGATGAGGTGCTAAGTGCCAGAGACTGCAGTTTCTGGCCTCAGAGGAACACCGAAGGCAGGTCAGCTACAGCAAGTAACTTAGACTTAGATAAGTAAACCTTATACTATTATACAGCAACCCCGAGTATCTTGTAAGACAAAAGTCTTACCCTCCGCCGACACTCTTGCCTGTTCGCTGCCTCCAGAGGAACCCACAACAGAAAAGAAGACCACACTGGGGCTGACTGGCCCCCGGCAACAGGCAACAAAACGCCCATAATCCAAACACTTGCTTAAATCAAAAGGATCACTCTAAGCTTGAGGTCAGCTTGGACTATATATCAAATTCCTGCCTAGCCAGAACTATATACTGAGAACTTAACTGCTGGTCGACTTTCCTACACCATTCATTGTGACCTCTCTTCAGCTGCCTACCTCAGACCTTGGCAGGCCACAAATAGCCACGCCCCTCTCCAAGTTCCTGCTACGCCAGAACTCCCGCCTCCAGAGACCGAAAATGAAGATGCTGATTGGACCACGGAATGCTGACGGACTTAGGGTGGGGTTTTGCCTGTCCGCTTGTTTCTCAGTTGAATAATACGTGGCGGATTGAAAGCACCATCATGCTTCAGTCCCATTTTTTATTCCCTCTCACTGTCCGGTTCCTTTTATTCTTTTAGGCCCCGACTTCTCTTCCAGAAGACCCAATCGTTTGCAGCTGCAGGCGGCTGCAACAATTCATGAACATGTCTCATTTTTAAGGACTCTTGTGTCCATGTATTGTTTTTCTAAAGGTCCAGATCAGTGCAGATTATGAGGACAGAGGGAGGGCTATATGCTTGGATAGAATGTATACACAGGTATCACTTAGACAATGCTCCACAGCCACTCTGGTGCCTGAGGTGTGGTTATCTTCATTCATTTGATCACTTTGGGTTTTGAAAAGAATGTGCTGCTTCAGTGAGATTTATTTTTTTCATTTAACAAATAACAATGTAAATTAAGTTTTTAGTTACTATAGAAAGAAGCATGTTTCATTTTGACAGTTTCATTTACATGCCACCCCCAACAGACTCAGATAGACAGACGGGGACACACGCGCACATGCACAAGCGCATGCACAAAAACACCCAATCATACTCAACTCCTCTTGCATGGGCCCCAAGCTCCTCTACTCCCCTTCCTAACTCCATTCTTTATGTTAAAAATGTTCCACTGTATCCACTTTGCCCGCCTACTTATGCACGGGTGTAGGGTTATTCACTGGAGTATGGTTGACCTCCCAGTGACCACACTGCTAAAGAAAAGTGACTTCCCTTCTTCCTCTTCCTGCCATCAGCTGTCAATAGTGTCTCAGGTTGTGGGCACGTAATAAGCAGCTTACTCCTCCGAGATGGCATCTTGACTGGCTTTACCTTGTGCCGGCAACCACAGCTGCTATGTGTTCATTGCCCTACGTGTTCATGAGTGTAGCGGTTCTCTTATGTCTAAAAAGCACTGTGTTGCCTCAGCCATCCCAGACTTTTGCTTTTTAAAAACTTTCAACACCCCCCTTTAGACTGTGCTGTATTTTCAGCCTCCAGGACGGGGGGGGGGGGCTCTTCCCACTCTTGTTCCTACTGTTTTCCCCCATATATCCCATAATCTTCTCTTGTTCTTGACTTTCTTTAGGCCTCTCTCACATATCACAGTCTGTTGTCTACATTTACATCCTACCCCCTTACAGAGGCATGCACACTTCATACATACATACATACATACATACATACATTTAAATTTTAAATATAGATTTTGCACATGAGAGAAAGCATACAATTTTGTTTTTCCAAATCTAGGATACTCAGTTAATATTAAGATCTACAATTCTACTCATTTTCCTGAAAGTTTCAGAATTTTGTTCTTCTTTATAGATGAATAAAATCCCCACTGTAAATATGTACAGAATTTCTTTATTCATTTATCTGCTAATCAACTATTACACTGGCTTCAACATAACTATTGTAGGTAGTGTAGCAGTAGGGGTGAATATGCTATTCTCTCTCTGGTATTCTGACTTAGAAGCCTTATATATACACACAGAAGTTATGTAGCTCTATCATATGGTAGTTCTACTTTTAGTTTTGAAGATCCCGCTTACTGATTTCCATAGTTGCTTCATTAGTTTGTACTGGCTGGTTTTGTGTGTCAACTTGACACAAGCTAGTGTTATCACAAAGAAAGGAGCCCCCCTTAAGGAAATGCCTCCATGAGATCCAGCTGTAAGGCATTTTTTTCAGGGTGGGAGGGCCCAGCCTATTATGGGTGGTGCCATCCCTGTGCTGGTAAATCTGGGTTCTACCAGCAAGCTGAGCAAGCCAGGTCAAGGAATCTAGTAAGCATCATCCCACCATGGCCTCTGCATCAGCTCCTGCTGGCAAATTCTTGCCCTGTATGAGTTCCAGTCCTGACTTCTTTTGATGATAAACCACAATGTGGAAGTGTAAGCTGAATAAACCCTTTTCTCCCCAACTTGCTTCTTGGTCATGATTGGTACAGGAATACAAACCCTGACTAAGACAGTTCTCCATTCCTACCTATAACATATTTCTGTTCTCCTTTATCTTTATTAGCATTTGTTATCATCTTTATGATGACTATTCTGTCTAGAATGAGGTAGAATATCATGCTAATTTCTGCTGGCATTTCTCTGAAGGAAAAAGATATTAAATATATTTTCAGATGTTTATTAGTCATGTGTATTTCTTCCTTTTAGAAATGTCTATTAAACTCATTAACTCATTTACTAACTGCATGATTTGGTTTTAGAGTGAATATTTGGGATTCTGTATAGATTATAGGTATTAATTCCTTTTCAGGACTTTTTCCTGGAGCCTTTTCACAGTAATGTCTATTTTTTTCCTGTGAAGAGGAAATTTTTAATTTCCTAGAACTCTACTAGTTCTAAGATAATTTCCTGTGCTATTGGTGTCTTTTTATTTTTTTTCCAGAAAATTCTTGCTTATGCCTGTGTCTTAATGTACTTCTTCTGTATTCTAACTTAAAAGGTTCACAGTCTTTGGTTTTATACTAAAGATCTAGTCCAGTTGAGTTTATTTTAGTCCAAGATGTAAATTATGGATTTAACTCATTTTTATATGCAAAATTCCTAGTAATTTTTTTGAAGAGACTACTCTCCCTATCCAGTGTCTATTTTTGACATATTAGGTACCTGTGTTTGTGTGTTTATTTCTGCATCTATTGTTCCCTTCTTCTTTGTCTACGAGTTTGTTTTTGTATCAGTCTTCAGCTGTGTTCGATCCTGTGGCTCTGTGGTAAGGTCTGAGGTCAGGCACTATGGTATTTCCAGCATAATGCTTTTCTGGTTAGGATTACTGTGGCTGTTTGTGATCTTTTATGTTCTCAGGATGACCCTAGTATGTTTTCCTTGTTCTATAAAAAAAAATAATCCTCAGACTTTGGATGGAAATTGTGTTATATCTGTAGATTGTTTTAACAACCTATTCTACAATATTAATATTTTTATAATGTTATTTCTAGCTATTCAAGAAGATTGATGGGGGTTTTCCATAATGTCTTGTCTTCTGTTTTTGTTCTCATTGTTTCAATCCTTTACCTCCTTTGTTAGATTTATTTCTTGTCATAGTTTTATGGGACTATAAACAGGATTATTTTTTCTAGTTTCTTTATTGGCATGCTCCTTATTAGTGTGGAGAGAAGTTGCTGATTTTCATGCTTTTGAAACACACTCTTTTGCTCAGGTTGCGTGTTGGACTTAGGAACTGAACCCCAATTGAGTACTTGTCTGGTTGGACCCACAGCTCAATGTGTGCCATCATCTGATTTGTGAAGGAGTTGCTCATCACAAAGCTGGACAGCCCATGCAACAACTGAGGTTGACCAGTAGTTCCTTAACTAGCAGGATAATGCAGTGCCTATTCTTCAGCCAGTAACTGTCCACCTAGGGCTTGATGCTCACTTTTGGCATAGTATTCTCGGTGAACCACTTCACATCAAAATGTCTAATGTTTGAAACAGATACAGATGCCCACAGTCAAACATTGGACGGTGCTCAGTGAGTCTTATGGAAGAGTTGTGGGGAAGGATTAAGGGCCCTGGAAGGGATAGGAACTCCACAGGAAGACTGACATAGTCAACCAACCTGGACCCTCTCAGAGATCGAACCACCAACAAAAGAGCATACACAGGATGGGCCTAGGCATCCCACACATTTGTAGCAGATATACAGCTCTATCTTCATGTGGGTTCCCCAACAATTGGCATGGGGGATGTCCCTAAAGCTGTTGCCAGTTTGTGGATCCTGTTGCCCTAACTGGGCTTCCTTATCTGGCCTCAGTGGGAGAGGATACACCTAGCTTTGGAGAGACTTGATGTGCCAGGGTTTGGTTAAATAGGGGGAGCTCCACCTTCTCAAAAGAGAAGGAGATCGGAATAGGGAAGGGAATGCACAAAGGAGGGCTGGGAGGAGGGGGCAATGACAGGGATGCAAAGCGAATAAATAGATTAATTAATGGGAAAAATGTCCAGTGCTACACACAATTATATCACCCTTCTTCTGTTCAAAGTGCTGCCCATATAGGATATCCACACAGCCTGTAGTGGTAACAAGGATGTTGCCCTCCTTACAGGCTTTGTCCATGGTTTTCACCTCATAGACATCCATGGCAGACACAATGATGGTGTCAAAATCTTGGTGATGATGACTCAGGGGCCTGTACACATCCAATGCCCACATCACCACAGCCTACTGCCACTGCCACCTTGCCCACAATCATCATATTTATGATCTTTTAATGACACCTATGAGTGACTCCTGATAGCTACAGAGGTTGTCAAACTTGTTCTTGGTGATGGAATCATTGACAGGGATAGCCAACACCTTCATCTTGTGGAAGTTATGGACCCTAGTCATAGTTTCCTCAGAGATGACTTGGATGCCTGCTAGAAGCTGTAGGCACTTGAGGTGGATAAGGTTGGTAAGGTCACCACCATTGGTGCTCATCTTTGAAGTATAGGATATGTTCATTGTACTGCATGCACTCCCTGTCTGTCTCACCCTTCTTCTAAGCTGGAATGCTGGCCTTGGTTTTGGTGGTTGTTGCATGAGATTGAGTAGAGAAGTTATTGCACTTGTACCACTGCATCTCAGCATCCCGGGCCACTAGAGTCTCAATGAGTGCAGCAGTCACCACAGACATGTGAAGCCAGTCAGCAATGGAAGAATCTTTCAGTGGTTTGGAGGCCAAGGACATTTCCCACATACGTAGCAAACCCGCATCTCATTCTTGGCTATGTCCAGAGCCTTTTGTTATAAAGGAGCTAGTCTGATGTCTGAAATTTTGTGGGACAGTTTATCAGACATGCTGACAGTGCTGCCTTTAGGACTGATAAACTCAGTGAAGGGGGATAGTTGGTGCCAGGAAAAGACAGAATGGCTACTCTAAATTCATTGACATGTATAGACTATCATTTTTAAAAGCATACTTTTCTCAACATGTGGAATTCTAAACAACAAGCTTGAACTTCATACCTTATAACACCCAAAGCATAGTTAGTTATTTGAATAGTAACCCGGTTACATCCCTCTCTTTATTGTCTAACTCTGCCAGAGGTCATACATATGCACAGGGAAGGCATAGTGATGTCTTTATGAAGACAAGTATATACATGTATCATGAGAGAAGAAATCACACATTCTAAAACTTAGCATTTAACTAAGAAAAAATTCTTGATGTTTTCCTATTCTATGCAGATATTTTTTCTGTAAAACTGTTCTGAATACTCTTCTTTGTTATGGTGTATGTGTGTGAGAGAGACGGCGGGGGGGGGGGAAGGGAGGAGAGTGCTTTGACTTGAATATGGGCATATGCATAGGTGTGTGGTTGATGTGTAGCTGCATGCACAAATATGTATATGTGTATCTGTGAATCCCAGAGGTGGATGTCCAGTGTCTCCTATGAATTTCCAGTATACCTTTTGAGATGTGGTATCCACCACTTGCCAGCAAGCTGCAGGGATTGCCAATTCTGCCTTCTCAGCAAATCTGGCTTTTATATTTGTAATGATTGAAGTTTTTACATTTATTGTGAATTTTTTGTTTTGATATCTACCAAAACCAAAAGAACAGAAAAATCTATTTTTTAAAAAAATATAGCATTTATGCAAGAAAACATTGTGAAGTATGCCAAACCTTGGCAAACTTAATCTTTCCAAAGAGAAGAAAAAATAATGTCGAATAATAAAAAAGAAAGGGTTCAGTTGAAATCCATTGTCTCTTGAAGGCTTTGAGGGGACAGATGAGGATATAGTCAGATCATCAACGTCCATGTACCATAGTTAACAGTTTTTCCAATTATAGACATGTATATGTACACACACACACACACACACACACACTGCTAAAAACATTACTCTAGAAGAAAAATCACCTTGTTTTTTTTTTTTTAATTGAAGGTTTGTAATGCTTTTCATTTTGTGTATTGGTTTAAATTCACTAATAAGTAACTGAAAACAATTGCCAAAATATTACTGGCATGCATAGAAGGTTCAAGAAATCCTAGAAAGTGGCTGAAGTAATGTTTCCAAAGGCGTAGTACACAAGGAAAGCACCGATGGTTTGCTTTTGTAAAAAGCCAGATTTCGAGTCAATGTTTTAGCCGCCTGCAGCTACATACGAACGGGTTTTCTGGAAGAGAAGTAGGAGCCTAAAGAATAAAGGGAACCAGACAGCGAGAGGGAATAAAAGTGGGACCAAGGCATGGTGTGCTTTCAGTCTGCCATGTGTATTCAACGGTGTGACAAGCAGGCAGGCAAAACCCGCCCTCAGTCCACCAACACCCCAATCAGCATCTTCATCTTTGGTCTCCGGAGGCAGGAGTTCCAGCATAGCAGGAACTTGGAGAGAGATGTGGCTGTTTGTGGCAAACCAAGGTCTGAGGCAGCCCGCTTTTGGCTGGGGAGGGTCACATAATATATCTAGGTCAATATATCTATCCACCAGTTCCCACGTGTTTGTCAGGTCCCAACACAATAACTACATAATATCTCTACTAGAGTCGTGAATAACAAGGATTCAAACATTTAAAAACATTTCAAGCGTGAAATTGTGGTTAAAAAAGAAACAGAGACAATGAGATTAAAATTTCAACATATATACATATTTAACACTTAATTATTGAGCATTGGTTCTCAACCTGTGGGTCATGATCCGGGGCTCAAACGATCCTTTCACAGGAGTCACATATCAGATATCCTGCATATCAGATATTTATATTATAATTCACAACAGTAGCAAAATGACAGTCATGAAATTGAAGCAAAATAATTTTATGGTTATGGGTTATCACAGCATGAACTGTATCAAAAGTTTGCAGCATTTGTTCTAGAGGGATATATTCCATATCTTTGTATAAACATATATCTCTTTTTGACTAATGCTTTTAACAGCAGAAAACATTATTTAGATAAAAGAAATTCAAATTGATGCTTAAACAATGCCTATATTTATATCTTTTTGAATTATTAACATTATTATATAGTTTTGTTTCTTGGAAACTGGGTCTCGATATGTAGTCCATAATTTTCCAAATTTACTATGTAGCTGAGGCAAGTCTTCAACTGGCAAAAATCCTCCTGCCTCAGACTTCAAGTTGATGGAATTACATGTGTCAGCTACCCTACCTGGCTTTAATATATATATCTTAATATTTGGGGGCTAGTATTTAGTTTATGGTTTCTTTAAAACTGATCAAACTATTTCTATAATTGGGGTAACAGATTAATAAGAGCTGGATTGATTACCTTCCCTTCAACACACAGATATTCAACCAGAAAATGTAACCTGTTCTGAATGTAGCTTTTTATCATAGACCTGCTTTGAAAGGTATTAATGATGCTTCTTGTCTTGTTTCATTTGCTAGGACATGGATAATTCTATTTAATCCAAATTTCTGTCTTTTGTCATCAGGTGAGGCAAATTGAGTTTCTCTTTTACCTTATTTATTTTGTCAGCCATTCTGTATCAGTTTAAAGTTGCTCTCTGACAAGAAAAAGTCACTATGTGTTGAGTTGATATATTATTTATGTATTAGATTTTATGGCACCTTTTCTCTGAGGAGCTGAGCCTATTCTGCACATAATTCTTACACTTTCAAACACCTTCACAAGAAACTCCTATAAACATTTCAACATGAAAAGCGACAGAGGAAGAACCATAGGAGGAAAACAGGATGAGGCTGCATGGGAAGGATCTAGGATTGCATTAGAAGTGTGTTAACTGCCCTCAACATTCATCTCCCAGGGTCACCAATTTTATAATGTTACTTTAAAAAATATGTATAGTGTCTAGATAGTTTCCAGGGTCCTAACACCACTAGTAGTATCCACACTAGTCAGATCTTTACCATACATAGCTCTCAAAATCACATTAATATATGCCCTTCAGTGTATCTTTCACATGCTAATCACAAATACACTCCCAAGTGGATAATCTGCCATCTAAATGTTTGATCCTCACTTCCTGCCCTTACATTGCTCCATTCAAATTTTGGTGCCAAGTCCCACTCCTTAGTTCTTTTCTTCCAACATAATTCTGGACTAATGAAATGGAAACAAACTGCTGAACTCAGTAAGGAGAATAACAAAAACTGGAAACTCAAACATACTCTCATAAAGGAAGGAAAATGAAATCAGGGTGAATTCTGTCACGTATTTAGGAGAAAATAAAGACTTATGTATCTGATCTTTAAGGAATCATAAGGACAGAGAGTAGAGATCTCAGATCTTTGCTGCCTATTTTTACCTCTGGTGAAAGCAGTTGTTTCCTTGTAGCCTCTGTGTACATTATTACTCTTACCATGTTATATTATTTCTGTCACATTGCTTGCCTTGAGCTGTACATCAGTACATGGACTGAAATGAGAACGTGTTAAGAGATAGCCATGTGTCTGGGAATCTGTCTTCATTTATGATCTCTTTAAAGTAACTGTGGAAATAGGAACTGGGAGCTATATTCACTGTTTCCAATCATCCCAGAAACATTTGATTTCCAATGCTTTCTTTGCTTAGAAGAACACAGTTATTTCCAACAGATGTCTTGAAGCATTCCACATGATATGTCTGGATTTTCAATTAAGAAAAGACCACTCCAAAGACAATACACCCTACCAACAAGGAATTATTAAAAAGCAGATCATGTTTTTAGGAGAATACTTGGGGAGATGGGTTCAAAGGCAGAATGAGGAAAGATTTTGTGAAAGTTGCCAGTGGATGTTCTAAAAGGGAGCTGCTTTTACTTAACCTTATACTGCCTGGGTCAAAGTTGACATTGGATGAACAAGACAGTTATAAAATATTCAAGATTTTAAGGTTCTCACAAGTAGTGAACATGTAAGCACAAAGCAAGGACAAGGGAGAACTCATGAAAGGACTAAACATGGGGTTTTTTGAGGTTGATGCAATGAAGAAAGAATCTCACACTATATAAAAAAAAGACCACTCATACCAATTTAGTATTTCTCAATGTATTTCCTTAACAGTACATAGGCCTTGGTTTTTAATGCAACTAACCTAAATCATTTTGCTGTGCTTCTGTCTTCCCATTTGCTTAAAAAGACAGAGCAAACTCCTCGCCCTGAATCTCAAATTGCTAATAATACCTTGCATATTTGTTTAGATCTTTTCCAGGACACACTGTCTACAACATCTAAGAACTCTAGATGAGAGTGTCTCAGGGCTCTTTTGAAAAGGATGAACAAAAGGTTTGTCAGGATTTTGTAGAAAACATGCAACTGGATCAGTTGCAATAAAGGGACCAAGGAGTGGGGCTTGTTACCAAACTTTAAATGAAGCAGTGGGGGGCAGGAGGTGAGAATTCAACACTTAACCTGGGTATTTGTATGATTGCAACACACGGAAAGTAGGACATGCAACTGAACGGTGCTACTTGAAAAGACAAGGGACAAATAATGGCTCTTGTGAAGGAAAATGTAAGGATAATTAGGGCCTAATCAGATTGTAGGAAATAGTTTGTTTTCTATGGTTTTGTCTAAGTTGTTAGGAAAATAAACACTGGCTTCTACCGCTTGATAACAATGATTCTTGCCCCATGCTGATTTCACATTTAGATGTGCTTAATCTGAGAAAATAAAGTTTGCATGAAGAAATAAAAAGAGCTCCTTGGGGTGAAAAATGACACAAGTATGTTGGTACTTTTCTGTTCCCAGATATTTTGGTCAAAATGACTAGTGGATGTTCCGTGTACTGAGGAACCCTATGCCTAGTGCAGCTGCAGATCAGTGCCTTCCCCTCAACGTCAGTGGCAGGACTTGCCCTCTTGTCTCTATGAAATGAGGGACAATGGATTTAGGGTCATTTCACACACTGCCCCGAAGCCTTTGCTCAGCAGCCATCTAGCTACCTCTTCTTTCTTGATCTCCCTATGAGCAGCCATGCCCTGTGAGATCAGCCTGGCTCACAGAAAACTTACCAGTGCTGGTTTCTATGGTAGAGTACTGTGCAAATAGTGCAGAAAGAAAAACAGAAGAGCTGTAGGGTTTTCCTTCTTCCTTTCTTCCTTTCTTTCTTCCTTCCTTCCTTCCTTCCTTCCTTCCTTCCTTTCCTTCTTTCTTTCTTTCTTTCTTTCTTTCTTTCTTTCTTTCTTTCTTTCTTTCTTTCTTGCTTTCTTCCTTTCTTTCTTTTTATTGGATAATTTATTTATTTACATTTCAAATGTTATCCCCTTTCTTGGTTTCCCCTCTGGAAATCTCCTATCCCCTCTCTCTCCCCCTGCTTCTGTGAGGGTGCTCCCCAACCCACCCACCCACTCCTGCCTTCCCACCCTGGCATTCCCCTACACTGGGGCATCAAGCCTTCATAGGACCAAGGACCTCTCCTCCCGTTGATGCTGTAGAGTTTTCTATTACATTAGAATGATCACGCACCAAAGAGTGAACGTCGTTTTTTTAAGCAATCATCGTTTTTGTCATTTTTAAAAGTTATGACTGTGTTGGTGATTCTCTCCTTGTTTCTTTGCCATGCAAAGGGCCTGTGTGTGTGTTTGTGGAAGCCACTGACATCAGAAACAGTTTTAGCTAAAATAAAAGTGGCTTTCTATGAACATGAAAGATGGAAAATACAAAACCCCACCCTGCCTTGAGTCTCATGAGGGAGGAAGAGAAGACTGAGCCTTGACATTTACGCCAATCATTTATGGGACTAACTAACCAAGGACCTTGCACATTAGTAACAAGGATGAACTGCTGAGAAAGGGTCACAAGGTGAACCACAACCCGACTCGCCATGGTCCTTATGCCACAGTCATGTACTCTCTGACATTTTAGATTTTCCTAAGCACATTCTTTCAATTCCTCTCTAGACAATATATCATGTTAGTTTAAAAAATACACATTGTGTTTAAAGATACATTCATTACCTTTTCGTAAATGGCAGTAAAACTTAAATTATTGTTCCTAAAAAATATTGCTCTGTTATTTATTGCAGTTCTCAGGTAAGATTCAGAGACAGATGTATTTGCTTTGGAAATTGATGGAGCTCAAGTGTGCCACACAGATCTGTCACCGCCATGATGTTCATTTCCTGAATTCATTCAATTTATCATTTCACAAGACAAAAGGAAATTCTAACATCTTAAATGTAAAAGCGAATGTGATGTTAATTTGTTCAGATTTTGTTGCAAATGTGTTTTGGATCTGGGAAGACATTGCACTGGTTAATTTCTTTGGTGTGAGAGTATGAGAACCTGACTTCAGATTACAGACTTCAGACCACAGCCCAAAGTGGCGGTACACACCTGTAACACGAGACTGAGGGGGTGGGGACAGGCAGACTTTAGGGGATTGCTGGCAGCTAGCCAAATTGACTGAAACTATAAGCCCCAGGTTCAGTGCCAGAATTTATTTCATTTTTTTTCTTAAAATTCAAGAACAATAAAACATTTCTGATGATTCTCTTTGGCTTCCATATGCATAGTCAAGTAGACATGTATGCTTGTGTGTGCACATACACATGCAAATAAATAAATTAAATAAGTAAATGTGTTTTTCTATTTGAAATTTAGTCTTGTTTGTTGTTATAAATTATCACAAAAGTTTGACAGCATTACCACTCTTTAGTGTCTCTTTTACTATAGTGGGTAGTGTGGCTTAATTTAGACTGTCACTTTTATAGGATGTATAATCCTCATAGAAACAAATTTCTGGATATGGCTGTGAGATGTTTTCTAGAGTAGGCTACTGAGATCAGAAAACCCATTACAAATGCAGATGCCACCATTTAACGGGTTGGGGTAAGAGTCTAAAAAGGAGACAGTGAGCTGAACGTCACCATAGATCAATCACTGCTTGACGATGGATGATGGATGTATGTGACCAGCTGCCTCCCACTCCTTTCCCTCTGCCGGTGACTCTAACCCATGAAACTGCAAACCAGAGCAAAGCTTTCTGTTCTTAAATTGCTCACACAGCATGGAAAATAACTAAGAGCTGTTACTGTGAGAAAACCCCAACAGGGTTCTTAGACCAGTGAAACTAGTTTTAGGATGTGATAACATTTTACTGATTTTTTATTTTTTTAGTGTCTAGGTGGCAGGTAAGAATAATAGACAATACTGAAAGTGGCCCAGACTACAGTCTTCAATGCCTGCCTAGACACCAATGGCCCAGTAACCTATGCCTGCCAGCAAGTACAGAAGTCTTCAGAGTTTAACAAACTTCCCAAACAATACTATCCACTCTCTTTCCCCTGTCCTGTTGCCCACCTACCACTGGTCCCTCTATATACAGGAGCTTCCTCTTATTCTCTCTTTCCTTTTCATACTAGGTTTCACATATTAGGACAAATGTAATAGTTTCATCTATCCATTTTCTTTTAAGACACCAACCTAACTCCATTTTTATTTCTAGTTGAGAAAATCTCCTCCTTTCTGTATCTGTCTCCGTGTCTCTCTGTTGGTCCCTTTGTCTGTCTGTCTGTCTGTCTGTCTGTCTGTCTCTCTCTCTCTCTCTCTCTCTCTCTCTCTCACACACACACACACACACTTTTTTCTTTACTTACTTGTCTATTGACATTTAGTCTGATTCAGTAGTTTGGCAATTGTGAATATCGCCATGATGAAAGTGAGTATGTAGATATTAATGCAGAAATAGCACTTATGGATAGATACCCAGAAGTTGCATGGCAGAGTTGCTTAGAAGTTCTATTTTAAAAAAGTTGAGGGCTATCTAATAGTTTCATAGTAGCTTACATTCCCATTAGCAGGGCAAAGATACTCCTTTCTAGTTCGCATCCTTGCCAGAGCTGTTGTCTTATTGATAACTATTTTGATTAGTGACACTGAATACCAATGTAAATTTTA
Source organism: Mastomys coucha (assembly GCF_008632895.1). Classification (NCBI taxonomy): domain Eukaryota; kingdom Metazoa; phylum Chordata; class Mammalia; order Rodentia; family Muridae; genus Mastomys; species Mastomys coucha. Next base: position 120,026,281 of record NW_022196896.1, read on the forward strand.
AAAATATATTGTAATTGAAGTAGAATTATATTACTTTATCCATCCCATTTCTTTCCTTCCAGCTCCTCACATCCACATATTCTATATTCAAAAGATCTCTTTTTATTGTTGTGACTATTATGTATGGATATATGCATATGTCTGTGCAAATATAAGTATTCACAAGTGTATAAATACAACTTGAAGTGTTTGGTTTGATTGTTTGTGTATATACAGTTTCAGGGCTGAGCACCTCCCTGGAGGGCCAATCAGGTGCCTCATTTCTGGGAGAGGCTAATTCGTTTTCTCCCAACAGTCATTTTGATTGCTGTATGATTCTTTGTCTAGGGGTGGGAACCCCTAAAACTTCCCCCCTTCCATGTACACATGCCAAATGATATTTTCATTTGTCAAAACACCTTTATTTACGTGGCCATTTCTAGGAGATACTGTTTCACAGCAGACTTTACGATAGTCTGTCTCTTACGGTCTCTCCTCCACCTCTGCTGCAATGCTCTTTGAACAATAGACGTAGGAGAGGTGATGTAGGTGTATATGTTAGGACTGGGATTTCCATTATTTATTGATATCTGCACAGTGTCAGGTTGTGTTTTTCTAAGATGGCTTCTGTTAGCTATAGAGAGGCTTTTTTTTTGATGAGGGGCTGTAGCTACACTTATTTTTGTTTATAAAAATAAAATTTAAAATGTAGCAATGAATTATGTTGGGCTGGCCAAGTGACAGTAAGTAGATTATGTAGAAGGACAATGACTTCATTTGCTCTGGGAGGCTGACTAGATTTCTAGTACCAGGTATAACTTCCCTCAGGTGGAATAGGCCTTAAATCCAATTAGATATTTGCTGGTTACTACAAACACATGTGTGTCACTTATATGTGTGACTTTGTGGATATCTTTTCAGGCTGTCAATTGCCATGGTCATAAATGTTGCAGATGGATGGCTCTGTTTAATTGCTTTCCTCCCTTGGCAGGAATTTCTGGTATTGTGAATACTAGACAGTTGGCTTTTAGATCAAATTGTGCTTGGATTGTCTTGAGTGGCGTCTTCATCAATAAAGGCCCATGAAGGGCAAACATGGTCTATATCACTATACTGCTTTTTTGAGTCATTTGGACTACCCTGACAAACCATTCAAAAGGAGGTTTCTCAAGCCTCAGGTTGGTTTCGTTGCTTGTTATTTGGTTGGTTTTTGTCTATGCTTCTGGTAGGGAGCACTGTCAGCCCGGGTGGCTTAGCTTCTATGTAATATTTATATGCATTCTGTAGAATTTAGATAAATGTAAAAAATATGATTCTGTGAATCTTATGATGGTGTTACTAGTGCCCATTCCTTATTTTTACGTACTGGCCTGTTCTCTTCCCCCTGCTGGGAGCTATCTTCCCATTATTCCCTTTCCCACTTGATATCACTGTATCATGCCACTCACCTCTCAAGCCCCTCTCCTCACTTACAGTCCCTTTATAATTTTTGGTTTCTGTATTGGCTCCATGCTGTATCCTCATATCTGGGGAAACATGGCGTGTTTCTCCTTTCTGCCATTCCTAGCTCCGGATATTCATACATGCCTTCATTTTCCTGGCGGGTAAAGATCTATTCTTAGAAGAACCTAAACAGCACAGTAGAAAATGAATAGACATGGTGCACACTTGCCACAAAGCAGTGAGGTGTGATGTCAGTATACAAACATGAGTAATTCTCCTGCACACCGACACTGGATTCAATAGAAAAGAAGTAAAGACAGCAACCCCATTTCCAACAGCTTCAAGCACCTCAGCATAAACTTAACTAAATGTTAGTTAAATTGTTTAAGATGTTCTAAGTAGAAACTGGGACACATTGAAGGAAGAAATGACACAAGATACAGGGAGAAAGAAAGCTCTCTTATGTTCATCAATTGGCAGACTAGATGTCCTTAAAATAGATGTCTTATCAAGAGCAAGATCCATATATAATGTAATCACCATAAAACTGCTGGTTACACATTTTTATAGAAATGGGGTAGAAAGAATGGTAACATTCACATGGGAATACAAAAGATTCCAAAATAGCCAAAACAATTCTCAGCAGAAAAACAAAAGGTAGGAGGCATAATACTAGGCCTCAATTTCTACTGTAGGGGTGTAGTAACAAGAATAAAATGGTGTTGCCTAAAACCAACAGACCTATGAGCCAGTTAAATTCAACTAAGCATACAAAAATAAACCCAAGTAGCTGCAGCCATCTAATCCTGGCACCAAGGAAACTTCATATCGTGAAAGCCACCTGGTACCAAGGAAACAGTATCAATAAAACCAGATCGCTTATCTCTATCTCTTACATTGTACAAAAATAAACTCAAAACCGATCACATACTTTAATGTGAACTCGAAAACTGTGGAACTCTTTGGGGAAAACATTGACAAAAGAGATAATAACTTTCTGAAAAACACACTGATAGCTTCAAAAATAAAATCAGATCTTGACAAATGGCATTGCACTAAATTAAAAAGCTTCACAGAAAAAAAGAAGAAACCAGTCAACAAGCACACTGAAGAGAGACAGTCTATAAAAATGGACAGCAAAAATGTTATCAATAAATCGGCTATGGAAATGACAGACATTTTCAAATAATACAGACCAAATGGCCAGTACCACACACAAGGTTTTCCAAGGTTATTGCGTATGCCTCTATTTCTACTTTCCTCCTCAGTTTTATTTTAAAGCAAACCCCACAGGGTTTGTGTAGGTAGCCACTGTTCTGAGCTCATGAGTACACCTGTCATGTCACATGCAGAAGACAGCATGTAAACACAGTCCTTCCATTCACTAGCTCTTACGTTCTTTCTGCCATTGTTCTGTGATGTTTCCTGAGCCTTGGAGTCTGTGATACAGATGTTCTACTTAAGAATGAGTTCTCATCAGTCACTTATTCCAGTACTTTCACTTGTTATGGCTCTCTGCATTAACCACTGTATACTGCAAACAAAACTTCTTCTAACCAAGGCTGTGGGCAACACAAATACACAATTATAAATGTAAGTATTTGGAAAGCAGTTTGGGGTTCAATTTTCTATTTCACTTTTAAGAACTATTTGTTTCAATTATGATTAGGAACTACTGAAACTGGTTAATGCAATTGGTCATTAACAGAGAACTTCTATTTTGTGTCCCCAGACCCCAAATAACCTATTGAAATATTATGGTTTTCTGATGGGGCTTTATAAAGAGATTGTAATCTTCTTGTTTTATTTCACATTATGCTGCTCCTGTGTAGTCCTTGAAGTGACTGCTTAATTTAGACTGATCAGGTAGAAATTCTGTAATTTTACAGATTCTTATAGAGGTGACATCGAATACTCATATCAAGAGAAACATATTGCTTAATTTTCTTTAGTTTTGTAGCTATTAATGATTGTTCAATCATGGGACAAGAAGTTATCCTAATACTATTAATCCTTTGCTTATCAGCAGGAACACCTTTATAAAGAGAACCTTTTTTTTGGTCACCTGTTTGTTAATCTCAGGTTCAGTTCACATAGAAAAGTAAAATGATTGCTTCATTCATTTCCCCTTTACCTCCAAGCTTTAAAAACTACCAAAGATTATATAGAATGTTTTATAAGTAATATATTAGGTTCTTTTAAAATTATGTGAATTTGCATATTTAAAATTATGATGAACTACTCTTTAATTTAAAAATACATTCTTCATCTAATATTTAGATGATTATGATGGGATGAAGATGGACAGAATTTCTTCTAGTCTAACTAAGTCCTGTTTTTTTTCTTGTAACTAAGTCTTTTTTTTTTTCTGTTTTTATAAAAGTACATTTGATAGTGAAAGTGAAACTCTATAGTTTCAGAATGTCTATTCATGGAGATGTGTTTGTAATTTTTTTCTTTAGTAAATCATTTTATTGATTTGCATTCCAAAATTGTCCCTCTTCCAGATCCCTCCTCACCCTCACCTCTGAGAGGGGGTTTTCCTACTCACCCACCTACTCCCATTTCACCCCTACCTCTCAGGATTTGGTCTGCACGCGTGGGACGGATCCCAAGTTGGGCTGGTCACTGGGTGGCCTTTCTGTCAGTCTCTGCTCCATTTCTTTTAGACAGGAACAACTCTGTGTTAAAATTTTGAAGGTGTGTGTGGGGCTCCCTGCCTCAGCTGGGGGCTCTCTGTCTATCCACTGGAGGTGGTCTCTTAGTGGTGTTAGGTACTTCAGCTAATGTCATCTCCACTGAGTCCTGGTAGCCTCTCACATTCCTGAGGTTCCCCCTGTCCCCTAACTCCCAGTGCTGAAACTGGGTTGGAGAGGGGAGGGTAGAGGAGAAAAGAAGGGGCAGGATCAGGTGTTTGTAATTTTTTTATAATAAAGTTAAAAAATTCATATTAAGACTTAATACATATCTTTTTAACACTATATTAATGATAGCTTTAGGTGAATATTAACATATGTATGTATACTCTTTCTACTTAGGAATATGTTGGAAATTGTTTCATAGATGTACCTGGTTAATTACTACCTTTTAAACAGAAATGTATATTTCCTTGTTTAGACTGCAAATACTTGACATGTCAAATTTCTTATCAGTGGTGATTTCAGTAATTGTTCTTAATTATAATGCTCATTTGCATGTATCTGAAAATTTTTTTAATGATATTTAAGGGATAAAGTCTTACCAACTGGATTTTTGATTCCAAAGTTAGTGTAGGCGATGTTTCTCGACGTTGCTAAACTCTTCTTTGCCAGTGCATCACTTCCTGGTCCTGCAGCAGCGCCAGTGCCTCCTGAATTCAACCTTGCATGCTTGCAAACTGCAACACAGTCACACTCATGCTAACCCAAACGAAAAGACAATGATTTTTCTCTTACAATTAATTTATCATTTGTAGTAACATCAAAATTGTTGTGACTCTTCTTGCTGTGGAGTAAATGCTTCTCCATTCATTTGCAGATGCCAGTACTGTCTAACTAAACATAGTGCTGATTTATTTATTTATTTATTTATTTTTACATTTTTAAGCCATATCTGAATATGTCAATGAAGTTCTTATGAAATAATACCAAGTCAGGTCGGTATGTTTGGTCGTGTAAGTGACCTATTTAAATGATGAAAACTACTGAGTTGTCCTGAGGGCTATCTGTTCTGGACTGTGCTACCATTTACATTTCTGTGGGTTAACCAGCCTTGCTTCAGACAAAGGAAGTTTAGAGGGCAGCTGAGCTGATTGACAGCCCTGTGCTGGAATATCAGGTCTTTTGAGTCATGGATAAAATGTGTGAGTCGGACATGTACTGCTTTTGTTTATTCTCTGAATTCTGTTTTATTTTTTTTGCCTAAAGCTGGATGTTTTTCTTTAAAGTAAATCATTGATTTATTCTCCCTCCAGCTGAATCACAGGGTGATACCCACCTGCAGTGTACTGTTTATGGTGACTCCTGAATCAGTCAGGAAAAGAAGGATATTTTGGACTGTTTTCTTTGAAACAGAAAGACAAAAATAGAAAAACAAAAACATCTCCATTCTCCCCCCCAGATTAACAAATTAGACTCTCTTTAACAGAAATAAAGAAAAATCAATAGTTCAAGGAGTGTTTGTGAAATGGGGTATAGCAATGAAGCCTAGAGGTATTTGTGTGAAAGATATACATTTTATTTATTTTGGTTTTTTTTGAACATTTCATGCATAGTATAGCACTTACATCATTTCTACTATTCCCTCTCCCACTCTTTTGTGTCCCTGAATTACTCTTAAATTCATGACTTCTTATTATTACTACATAGCCCTATGTCTATATCTATTGTCTATCTATCAATATGTCACCTATGACCTGCTGAGTAGTGTTATTCATTTCTGTGTGTATAGATAATACACATACAATACAATACATACATATGTACACACAGACACAGACATATACACATCCACACACACATCCACATCCACATCTACACACACATATGGCTCAGTTCTTCAAATTGGACCACCTATAAGGGTAACAGCCCTGGACAGGACTAATTTTCTCTTTTTCAGTGGTGGCCATTAATTACCTGTAGTTCTTCATCTAGGAGTGCGACCATGTGAGAGTACCATCTACATCGACCTGTCAACCGGTGTATTCATTGTGCTGGTTGTGCTTAGTCAATTGTATAACTGAGGTTTCATGGGTGCCCTTTGGTGTTATTTATAGAAGACCCTCTTGCAGCAAGCAGCCTTGTCCTGTGGCTTAAATGATCTTCCCACTCCATCTTGTGTACTGTGTATTAACCAGCTGTGGTTTTTCTGTAATTTTTTTTCTAACTGTTGCAAAAAGGAACTTCTTTGAAGAAAGGCGAGAGAACACTACTATGCGTATATAGGTATTTAGAATATGTGTGCATAGGTATTTAAAATGCAGTTATACATTAACTGCATCAGGAAATTGGCAGTGCTACGATCTCTTCTAGGTCCCACATCCTTATAGTCGTGGGTAATTGGCTAACTGTACAGTACTAGTCATGCATGTCCTCCTTCTCTTCAAGCCCTAAGTCCAATTAGACAGCGATTGGTTACTCCCAAGGTATGACTGCCACTATTGTACCATTGGGGATATCATGCATGTTGTTTAGGGTTGTGATTTGCAACTTTACAGAGGGAGGAGATGATTGATTGATTTTTCTCTCATGGTGGCTTGTGTGGCCCCTTCAGATACTTTAGGAGCTAATCCCCAGGGAGGAGGCTTCCAGGTTTTGTAACCTTAACTACTGAAAGGAATCCTGTTGGCAAGTTAGTATTGGTGGGCATGCTGTGGATGACCATACCAAAGGGAGAGACAGACTGGTTACAGCTAGCAACATCTGGTGGACAGGTGAGAAAATAAAAAACCCACATGCAACACCAGTAAGACTATAAAAGTCAGGCCCAGTGAGAGAGAAAGTATCTGTCATAATTTTCAGAAGCCATAACTACAAGGTCTTCCAGGAAAACCAGGTATCAGCACTTCTGTGAACAGAGTCTGAAGTGTCACAAATCTTATAGCCAGCACCACCAATGACAACACAAAGCAAAGGATTTCCTAACAGAACTGTTAAGAGGCTGAGATGCCTTCTTGTAGTAAATGTAATGTTCCAGAGTGGATCATTAAGATGGATAAGAGGCTGAGGTTCAATATAGACTATGTTGTAAAGTGAACATTTTACTATGAAAGGCAGGTTTAAAATTTGCTTCCCCTGATATTCAGCAGTGTAGAAGCTATTCAGAAAGTAGTGTTGAGTTAGAGACAAAAGAAATGGTATATACATTTTGAGTATATTTAAATGCAGTGTACATTACAGTTTTGACCCCATCAGAATTACATGATAGCTCTGTTGTCACTAATTCTGTATGTACCAGTGGGATATAAATGGCTTGAGGGTACAGAAGTAAAAATAAGAATATTTTATTCTTTACCATCTATTGTGACCAGCATAATGTGTATCATAAGAAATGCTGAAAAATATTTGTCAGACTGAAACCAATTTATTGTCCCCCAAAGCATTTTCTTTAAATACAAGTTTTCCTTGTTCTTGGGTGGCACAACCATAGGCTTGAATTCTGGTATTTCACCATAGTTTTGAATCCCAGAAGATGGCTTAGAGGCAATCAAGCATGGGCATCACCATGAGCAAATATGTAAAAATGGAAAAAAGACTGCATGATAGTAGGCTTGACGACATGCCCGATTTGTATTTATCACTATCAGCATTACATTCTATGAATAGATCAATAGGTGAATACTTTAGTCGAAATCAAGCTCCAATTAGAAGACAATTCACTCAATGATTTAAAGAAGGAAATTCAATTATAAAGAAGCATTAACTAATGTATGGCTGTAGGTCTGTGCATCTGTTCCCATCAGTTGCTGGATAAAGCCTCTTTGATGATGATTGGGGTGGGCTTAGGTCTAGACCATAGCAGAATCCCACTGGGAACCTTAACTTATTTATTTATTTATTTATTTATTTATTTATTTATTTATTTATTCTCTCTCTCTCTCTCTCTCTCTCTCTCTCTCTCTCTCTCTCTCTCTCTCTCTCTTTCTTTCATTCATGTTTTGGGCAGGTGTATTTGGCTTTATCCTATGTCTCTGGGCTATCCAGCCTCTACTTCGTAGCCATCCAGCCAGTGTCAGGTTATGGCATGAACCTCAAGTTAGATCAATCATGTGGTCACTTGCTGGAAGAAGACTTGTAGAAGCTAGAGGGTCTAGGATACCACAAAAATATGGCTCACAGAGTCAACTAAGCAGGACTCACAGGGATGTGTAGAGACTGAATTGACAATTGAGGAACCTGTACGGGTCTATGCAAGGTCTGAATATATCTTATGGTTGTGTTGTTCTTGTGAGACTCCTAACAGTAGGAGCTGGGTCAAGTCTCTGACCCTCTTACCTCCTCTTGGGGCCCTTTTCGTCCTACTGGTTTGCCTGTTCCAGCCTTGATTTCAAGGGAATGTGCCTAGTCTTATTGTAACTGTGTTTGGTTGCTATCCGTAGGAGGTCTGCTCTTTTCTGAAGGAAAGTGGAGGAGGAGTAGATCTAGGGGAGGAAGAGTAGTTTGGGGAAGGGTGTGGAGGAGTGGATCTAGGGAAGAAAGAGTTGTTTAGGGGAAGGGCGTGGAGGAGTGGATCTAGGGGAGGAAGAGTAGTTTGAGGGAAGGGACAAAGAAGAGTGGAGGAAGGAAACTGTGGTTGGGATGAATGTATGAGAGAAGAACATAAAAATGTAAAACAAAAACAAGGACCCCAACAATCTATGCCTGATTTTTGTTTCAATGTTTTTGTTTTTCCTTAATAATGGGAAATAGAAATGATAATTTTATTGTTTGATATTACTAAAGTATGGGAGATTTTAAAAGATTTTAACTAAACTCAGAATCACTACAGTTTAAATTTTTGTTTTCTAAATTAAAGAGGTAAAATGATTTGGAATTGCTCTCTCCTCTCTCTCCCTCCTCTCTTTCCTCTACAGCCCCCTCTCTCCCTCTCAATTAAACCTCTTACACATGAAAAAAAATGATTTGGAATTGAGGTGAAATATTTGAGCAGGGTGGTGGTGGCATAGACTTTCCTAACCTTCTGAAGGCATTCTTTGACTGGCTTTAATAAAAAATCTGCTGACCAATAAACTGGGCAGTAAGTGGAGTGTGGAACTTCCTGGGAGGGAAAAAGGAACTCTCGGGAGGAGGAGGAGGAAGAAGAGGAGGGAGAAGAGGGGTAGAGGGGGAGGGGTGGAGGAGGAAAGCTTTCTCTTTTCCCCAGGAGACATGAGAGGAGCCAGATGTGACTAGGAGCTGGGGGGGTCTAGCTAGCCTTGTGGCTGGGTGGGGCTAGATATCTAGGTTAACTGAGATGATCTAGTTGAGAGTCTGCCCAGATAAGGCCTAAGGCTTTGCAATGTTAAAAGGTCTCTGTGTGGTTACTTGGGAAAAAGCTGGTTAAGGAATAACTGCTGCCATATCGATTTTCAGCATCAATTAATATATACAGAATGTTTTAATTTACATATTTGAAAATGTTGTTTTACAGATATGTGCAGAATACCACTTGGTTCAGAAACTGCCATGGAGAGCTTAAGAGCAACCTGCCTTTAGGGGAACAAGTTCCTTCTGGTTTCCAAAGCACTCAGTTCTCACTGCCAGTGGGTGGAGATCCCAACAATCTTTACAAGTCTCTTTGCATTTCCTTTGGTAAGTAGTCAAGCATATAACATGAGATTTCCAAGCAGTTGAGAAAGACTCAAAAGGTCTCAGGGTCCCTAAAGGAAACACAAAGAGAGTTTTCACAGGCATCGTTTAAAAGACTTAATTTGCTCTAGTACACCACTTCATATGAATAAAAGGAGGCAGCAAGCAACACACTTTGTTGATGTTATTGACCTGGGGATACTCCATGTTTAATTGAGATGTGTAAAAAATAACATCAAACTGTCAGTCATTACCAGCCAGTTTCCTTTGAAAGTGATATTTCTCAAACATAACTATTTCTATTTAAGTTGTTAATTTTTTAAGTGAAGCTTTGTTATAGGTGGTACCTTGGGAAACCTGTTCTGGTACCACAGGACTCTATTTTTGTAACAATCCTTGCAAACACATCTGAGTAAGTAGATGAACAAGCCTGTGATGACTCTAGAGAACATTTTGGTTATCCTTCTTTTACTTTTTAGATCCTACAGCTTACTCTGAATTGAACACTTTCAGTCACATTTAGGAATCCTAGATCAAATTGTAACTCTTGGTACTCCATAGTATAATATATATATATATATATATATATTATTTATTTATTGATTTTATATATGGTTATTTGATACAGTGACATTATTTGAGAATAATCTGTCCATCATATCATCAGAATTATCAGCCTGCCCCTTTAAATCCATTGATCTCTGTTCACCCACTGCTGGTGGGTGAAATGTTCGGTGAAGTTGAGCCTTTTTAGAAAGGCTATCCAGTACTTATGTACAGACACAGCTCCATTTGGGCTTGCGACTGAACTACTTTGAAAATGGGCTGTGACATGTCTCTTATTTATAGAAGGTAGACAGCCTAATGGGCTTTTGTAACTCTAAAGTACACTTTTTCTATTACTTGCATGATCAACTTGTTTTCTGTCTTTAATCTGTGATACTTCACGGAATTGCCTACTATTCCATAAAATACAACTACAATATTATGAATCATTTACATGATATATATATAAGATATGATATCTATATATAATATATATAGATATAGATATTAAGCATATCTAATATATGCTTATTTTTTAATAAGATGGCTCAGCTTTTGTCACTATGACAAAAAAATCTGAGTAAAATAGCTTAAAGGGAATGCTAGAACAGGGAAGCAGGAGTGGGTGGGTTAGTGAGCAGGGGGAAGGGGAATGGTCTAGGGGAGGTTTCAGAGGGGAAATGAGGAAAGGGGATAAATTTTGAAATGTAAATAAAGAAACTATCTAATAAAAAATAAGAGTTAAAAAATAGCTTAGAAGACAGATTTACTCTGGTCTACAGTTTCTGTGTTTTCAGTCCTTGGTCATGTGACCATGAGACCTATGAGCCTGTTGCAAGGCATCACTTCATGATATGTAGCCCATGACAAAAGACAAAAGTGTTTTATAGTGGCCACCATTCCCATCAAAGGCACGACCTCCTGATCTCTTTTATTCTACCAGGCTTCACCTCCATCAATAAATCATAGAAATCAATCAATTTTCCCAATCAATAAAATCATAGGTTGATGACCATTCCTGTACAAGATGAAATTCATGTGACACTTAAGATCTAAACCATAACACCAATGTTTAAAGTGGTCTTTACCTTTTATTAAAATGCTTGTCTACTTATCATTTACTTATTACTGTGTGTGTGTGCATGAGTGTACCATAATGCACATGTAGTCAGAGGTCAATTTTGTGAAGTTGGTCCTCTCCGTTCACATTTATGTGAGTTCTGAGGGTCAAAGACAGATCATCAGGTCTGCAGAGCAAGCAGTTGACTCACTGATGCCCCTTGATGGCCATTTATTCTCTCTAAAACAATTATTTATCTGGGCATGTTCGTGTACTCAGGACATCAAATCACAACTATCACAATTTGGTTGCCAGCCTGGATTGCACAATGAGTTGAGGATAGCCTAGTATACACCTAGCAACATTGTTAAGAGAACAACAAAGCCAGACATATTGACATATGTACCTTATCCTAGCAGTTGATAAGAAGAGACCAGGACGACCAAAGGGTCAGTCTCATCGACTGTATAATGAGTTTGACAGCAGGCCACATGAGTTCTTTTTTCAATAAAATAAAGTATGATAGTCTGAGAAAAGATGACTTTCTACTTTATTTATTTATTTTGGCTGATTGATCAAGATTCTACATTACTTAATAAAAATAAATACAATAAAGAAAAGTTTTGTGATTGTTGGCTCAACAATTGTGTCCTGTCAAATAAAGATAGATATCAAGGGATTAGCTAGGATTATCAACGTTGTGAACGTGGGAAGGAAAACATCTTCATATGATTAACTTTTTTTTTTTTTTTTTTTTTTTTTTTTTTTTTTTTTTTTTTTTTTTTGGTTTTTTTTTTTTTTGGTTTTTCAAGACAGGGTTTCTCTGTATAGCTCTGGCTGTCCTGGAACTCACTCTGTAGACCAGGCTGGCCTCGAACTCAGAAATCTGCCCTGCCTCTGCCTCCCAAGTGCTGGGATTAAAGGCGTGCGCCACCACCCTGCATGAATGAGCTTTTAAATTTGATATTTTATGGATTGCTTACAGAAACTTTACCCACTACACAATGGAAGTACTTTTCTTAGGAGAATCATAGACCTGCTTAATCACAGTGACGTATTTGGACTAGTCCCAGAAAATTAAAAATTCCCTTGTGATTTTTTTTTTTTGGTCAATTTCTTCCTCCATACCTAGCCCCAGATACAGTGAATTTATGTCCCTCAATATTTGCCTTCTCCAGAAACTTCAAATCAATGGAATCTCATGAATGCTGTATTATATGTCAAACTTGTTTGAAACTATAGTCATTCTAAGTTCTATTACATTGCACCATGTATTTATTACTAGTTTCTTTTTTTCCTGTATGTATTATCTCATACACTGCACACACCAAATTTCTTTCTTACTTTATTCAACAGCTGATAGACTGCTAGTATGTTTATACATTGTGGCTATTTTGAGCAATGTTGTTAATTCCATGTGTAATTCTTTGAGGACATATATTTCATTTCTCTCTCTAGATTCTTAGGTGTGGGATTGTTGAATGGCATCAAGATGACTTCACTAGCATATATATATATATAT
>NW_022196896.1:120039104-120062414 GCF_008632895.1 Mastomys coucha
TATATATATATATATATGTATATATATGTATTTAGTTGTTCCATGTCTTTGCCACATTTATTTTGCTAGATGTTTTGATTATACCTGTTCTAGTTCTTAATAGTAGCAGTATCACATAGTTCACTTAATTTACACTTACTTAAGGAACAGTGATACTAAGGCTTAAAGTTTTATCAAATTATTTGGATTTTCAAAAGTTGCTTGTAGTTTCAATTTATTTTAGAATTGAATTGTTAATTTTAACAAAAAAAGAATTCTGGGGTTTTAGAAGGATTTTCAATGAATCTTACAAGGGAGTTGTTTAAATTTGAAGAAGTTTGGAATTCTTTTTAAAAAATGGTACACAAAAATGATTGCTAATTCTAAGCAGAAAGTGCTCTTGTTAAAGATGTAACCAAGGAACACTCAATACCCATGAGTCACCAAGCAGTAATAAGATTGTCATTGAATTTCATCTGGGAAAGAGCAGAGCCTTAGTCACAGAGTGACTTTGAAGAGGCCAGAAATGAAGAAAGATAATGTTCCCGAATATCTGTACCTATTAGGGTAGTTTCTAAAGCTTATTAATTGAAGTTTTATTCAACATCATGAAATAATCAGAAACTCTATTTGATGTTCTCTGTAATCCTATTAAAACTAATGACCAAATAATCTGCCTATAAAAGTGTAGGAACAGATATGAATTCCCCTGTTTGTTTGTATATTCTTCTGCCTACTTTATCATTCTGTAGCTATTTGTCAAGCTGACATTATTCAGAAAAAAACCATGAACTTGAAATTTGAACTCAACTAAAATCAATTTCTTACAAGTCTTAAGGAATCTTAGGGCTATCAAAATGAAAGAGGAAATAAAGCTATTTTATTTTAGTTCTAATTTTGTCATGGACTTTTTTTTTTTTTGTTGGAGTGGTAGATAAATACATTCAATACTGAAAGTAAAAAAAAAAAAGTGTATGGCTTTGCAGCTTTCCCCCTAAATAACTATCTATTCTAATTGTATTTAAGTTCATTGCGTTGCATAGACTTTGGGTCTGACTTTGTTTCAGTGTCTGATGTTTTTGCTTATTTGAAAACTTGTAAGTAATAAAGTCAATAAAATTAGTAAAACAAAAAATTATAAGACAAAGTAAAACCAGGGTAAAAACTTTGCCATTTCGTCTTACTGGAAGGCCCCGTGGAAACCACCTCCTCTAGCCACTCTCGTTTACTGAGGCAAACACATCTTCTTGGTCATATGTAGATTATTAGGAAATTAGAGGAAAATATTGGGTCGGTAGCTCTCTTGGTGATGGCATACGTCATCTTTAAGCAGACTATTACAGGTTATTTTAATAAGCTAATCACGCAAACAAGCATATCCCAATGAAAACCACTTTAAAGCTCCTCAGCACTGTTTCTAAGGAGAAGTAAGAACTTAGCTTTAGAAATTACTGATAAAATAACAAGCAACATTGTTCCCATTTCTGGATTAAAGAAAAGGAAATTAAGTAAGATAATGAACACAATGAAGAGTGAGTGTGAAGGTAACATCGTGTAATAGTGGTCACGAATGTGGAGTTCATGGATCAATTTTCTAAACTTAATAAATGTCCCTTTTTTTTTTTCAGGGGTGGTGGGACCAGTTACAGAAAAACAGTCAAGAATTCAGAGCCAATGGGTTTTCATAAAGTCACCTCACATAGGACTAGGGCTAGCAGGTAATTATTTTGTTCTTTTCCTTCTGAAAGGAATAAGATTCAATAACTGATAGACACAATCAATTTAGATAATTTCCCTGGCTTGCTTCCTAGCTCATTTCTCCTAGCAGAAGATAAGCAAGCAAATAAACAAGAGCCCTTGTTCTCCAGTTCCTTAGCAAGGCACTCCTAAGATTCTTGGTTTGAAATGTAAGTCCCTGAGACTCCTCCGTAGGAGTTCTCCTGGAGTGCATCCTCATAGCACACATGGACCTAGAATCCAATACTGACCTTTACCATGTCTAATGCTGAAATGCTGGGGTACCTGTGAGAAACGTTCTGATGCCTGGGATTTTAAGTCTATTTTATTTTTATTTCTTTCTGATCACGATTTTGTAACTGAATGATTGATTCATCTGAAGGGCTGTCTGAGCTTTACTCAGTAGAAAATTTGATAAGAGTAGCTGATGAATAGACCTCATTGTATGGCAGCTCCTTAGCCTCTCAAAGGACAGAGATAATAAATTATGGATTATAATATATTTTAATAGCCACAGCTCAAGTGGAGAGCACCGTGAAGCACACACAGTTTAATTTGGTTAATTACCGCTGAACATATTTAACCTCCCAATTTTTATCTATACCATGCTTCTTCCTTGATCTTCTCTTTAATTTCTCATGTTCTCCCTCTTTAGTCACTCTAGTAAGATATCTTTCTACCCCATATCCACGCTATCTAGTGAAATAAACTCTTCCTGATAGCGTCTCTATTCAATAATTCCCTCTAGGATAACATCAGTGGCATCAAATGATGATCATATGATCAACCTGGCGATCATTTATATGTAACTGCTTTGAAAATCAGTAACGGCTTATTTAGATTTACTTTGTTTAAAAAAAAATAGGCAGTAATTATGCTTCGGATGTAATTCAAGATTGCTTCCCCCATACTGTTAACTTCTCCACCTTTCTCCTAAGGAATTAGCAATGTACACACTCAATGTATCTGCATGTAAGAAAGAAGCAGGGGTTACAGGAGCTCAGAGTGAGGTTTGTGGCACAGGGAAAAGCCAATTTATCTTTTTTTAAAAGGATCTATTTGTTTATATTTTTTATGCGTATACGAGTGTGTGTGACTGCTTAAGTTATGTGAACCATGTCTGGAACTGGAGTTGTAAATGGTTGCGACCTGACATATGCATGCTGGTCACTGAGCCCTTTGCTAGCACAGTGAGCCCTTTTAACTACTGAACCTTATCTCCAGCCCCTATGGTTTTTAATTTTAAAAAATAAGCAAAGCTTTTGAATGAAAGAACACTTTTTAAAAAGCCCTAAAGAATTTCCAGACAATCTCTAGTCTTACTTTTGTTACATGTATTTGGTGTAATTATTTATAGGTGAAAAAAAAATAATCTGTCAGATCTTTTGACAGCAACCTATTCATAGTATTTATGCATGGCATCTTTGCCTTTTATATTATTATCTTGCTGTGCATGTAATCTATGGAATCAAGGTAGGAAATTGCTATTAACCCCTCCTTGTTCCAACTTTTCAGAATAATATGTGGGTATTGTATTAACTTCCAAAGATAATTCGTAACTTTGAAAATAGGATTATGAATATACTAAACTTTATTTGACAGATTTCTGCATCTTAGTTACAAAGAGACAGTCATCTCTGGTTCGTAAGACCATGTCGTGAGGCCATCTGCTTTGCCCTTCTGACATCCCAGTCTTTATGTTCTGTCAAAGCAGGGTACCTCAGACACTTCTCATGCCTGACCTCACCTATTCCAAGCTTGCTAGTGTTCTAAAGAGCTCAGCAATGTAAATGCTATCAGAAATTACAAGCTGTCGTCTTAACAACTTCTTCTTCTTCTTCTTCTTCTTCTTCTTCTTCTTCTTCTTCTTCTTCTTCTTCTTCTTCTTCTTCTTCTTCTTCTTTTATGAGACAAAGGAACGGAATGAACAATGTCGTAAAACCCAGTCATTTGTGATAAAACAAGAAAACAGAATGATGGAAATGTCAACTAGTTTTAAAATATTCCTATGAAATTAATTGGTTCATATGGAGGCGTGGGAGAATAACAGGTATACCATGGTAAATGTGATTATCTTCTGCACCGAGCTCTTTAAAAGATCACCAGTTGCTAGTCAACTGGCCCTTTTAAGAATTCTTAGCCATGAGAACTGCTTGACCCTATGATCTTCAGTGCTGGTGGTCTCTTGGATTTCTGGGAACAGGACAGGATATAAACAGCCCGCTGAGGCTGAAGGGAAGGGAGCAGCAGAGTGAGAGGAGAAGGCAGTTGGTGCAGAAGATGCTGTTAGGAGACAGCTGGGCCAGGAGGAGCTGAGCTGAGCAGATAGGCTACCACAGTCGTAATGGCTTGGAGCTGCGAGTATGGGGAAAACTGGGAGAAGGCGTTGTTCCAAAGGCTGGTGGCCTAAGCTGGTGGCCTGCCTGTGGCTCTCTCTCTCTCCCGGGAGGCAGGGGGCCTGCTGCCGAGGCCTGGGTCTCTCTCTCTCTCCCCCGAGGCTGACCTGTTTACTGCACGGCGCTTTAGTTAAAAAGGAGGCAATGTATGAACGAATTTTTTTATTGTAGGAAGGAGAAATATGCTAGTTAAGTAGAGAGAAAGAAAGGAGAGGGAGGAGAGAAAGGAAGGAGAGGAAGAAAGGCAGAGAGGAGAACAAAAAGAGAAAGAGAGGAGTGAGAGCAAGAGAGCAAGAGGAGAAGGGTAAGAGTAGGAGAGTAAGAGAACAAGAGAGCAAGAGAGGGAGGAGGGGGCAAACCACCCCTTTTATTGTATGGGGCGTGGCGTACCTGCCTTGTAGTCAGGTGACTGGGTATAAGGTCCAGCTAGAATGCTGGGAGCTTGAGGCATTGTCTGCCTGATAGAGCACACATCTCCATCTCCTGCAGGGGTAGCTGTGAGGGATACCATCCCTTGTGAACAAATTTACTTTGCTCAGTGGGTCTCCGGGGTTCCGAGGTGGCCGCTCTACTACTGGACTCTGGCCGTCAGAACTGCCCACTGCCCCACAAGAAGGGACTGATTAAGCAGACTGTTGGGGAACTGAAGGAGGAGTGGTTAGGAGAAAGGTTTGAAGGGGCTGGGCTGGAAACTAGCGGAACTGTTGGGAAGTAAATTAGATTCAGGGATTTCTCTCTCTCTCTCCCCCCCCCCCCTTTATCTTCCTTTCTCCCCTATCTTAGTGTTAGGAGGTGAAGTGGTGGTGGTGGGGCTGATAAAGGGTGAGAGAAAGAAGAACCCCAAAGTAGCAAAGCCCAGTTACACATGGTGCAGATGGGGCAGTCAGTCGTTGAAGAAGTCGTTCATCTCCGTTCAGTATGTGGGTCCTGGAAAATGAAGTAGGCTGTCGGGCTTGGTAGCAAGCACCTTTACCCATGGAATTATCTCATTGATCCAGCTTACCGGTTAAAACCTATTTGTCAGTTGTCTTCAAATTTGTTTTCTAAGTTAATATATTTATTTTAATTTTGATTTAGCATTGCCTGATTTTTCAGACACATATGTATTTACCATCTGTTTTCTTGATTCACTTAGGTATCGGCCACTGATGACTTAAGATAACCGTCTCTATCAGTGATTTTTTTTCCTTAGGAGGTTTATCAATATGCGGGACAAGTTGTGTGAATGCACCTTCAGGCTGAGGATATGGTTCATAAAGCACCCACTGCATTCCTTCTTCTGTAGAGTGAAGCTCTTTTTGGTGAAACTTGTAGACGGGGAAAATGTCCAACGAGTCCTTCACTTTTCTACTATGTGTTAGGTAGACAAAAGGAATATGGAGAAGTCTTATATCTTAGAGCTATTATGTTTGAAAGAAATTTACATTTTTCTACTTTATAGATAAGAAAATTGAGATTTGAAGAGGTTAGGTAATTTTTCAGTACCACAAAGTTAGTGTGAGTCAAGTTTTTTTTAAAATATCTGACTTTTGGTGAAATGAGTCTTTCATTCTTGTATATCACTATTTTCTTTTAGAGAAATGTATCACATTTGAATTTACAATAGAAAATTTAATAGAAAACTATATTTCAAACAAGTTATATAATTATGTATTTATAAAGTAAATTTAAATCAATTATGTGTTATTCTCATCACAAAATTATTTTTTTAAAAGAGTATTTAGGGAACAGACTGTAGTATTGGGAAATATTTATGTACCAATAGAGCATGTACCCCTGCTCAAATGACAGTTTATAGAAGATGGGGTGGTACATGTGGTACTAGGGAGACTGGGAGAGGAAGTTCATGAATTCAAGGTAACCCTGAAGTACATAAATTGTTTGAGTCCATCCTGAGCTACGTAGAGAGTGGGCAGTTATCCGGGACTGTTGTGAGTCTCTTCCAAATGAAAACTAATGAATAAAAATAGCAATCAAATGGCAACTTACAAATTGATTTATTAGTATTTACAAAATATATTCTAAATTATGTTCTCAACCTGTCTAAAGGTGACTCTTTTTTCCTTCCTTCCCCTCCCTCCCTTCTTTCCTTCCTTCCTTCCTTCCTCCCTCCCTCCCTCCCTCCCTCTCTCCATCCCTTCTTTCTTTCTTTCTTTCTTTCTTTCTTTCTTTCTTTCTTTCTTTCTTTCTTTCTTTTTCTGGACTTGAGATCTATCAATCATATCTATCTATCTATCTATCCACCCATCTATCTATCTAGCCATCCATCTATCCATGTATCACTACTTATCTACATATAAGAACCTTATCTGGAACTCAGTTGTTCCAGACTAGCCTCAAATTTATGCCAATTCAGCCTTTGCTCACTGAGTAAGTTTTCTTAGAATGTAATTCTACTTAGTTAATAACATCCAAAATAAAAAAGTCAAAATATGACCAAGTCATGAAAGGCTTTAGGAGAAAATTGAATGCATTTTCCCATAGTACACATTTTATATTTCTAATAGCAGAAAACACTCTGTGGACATTAGTATGGCACTCTCATCATGGTTTTTTTTTTTTTTTTTTTTTTTTTTTTTTTATCAATTTATGGCTTTAGTGTCTCCAGTTTCAAAGAACATTCAGTCTCGAATGTTTCCTTAGACACACTGCTTTTTAAATTTTTTAATTTGATTTTTCCCCATCCCCACACTGTTTTTTTTTAATTGCTTTACTTCTAGAATATATCATGGTGACCCTGCATAATTTTTTTTTGTAAAGCTGGCTTCATTGCTGTAAAGAGACGTCATAGCCAAGGCAACTCTCAGGAAACCCTTTAATTGGTTTATAGTTTCAGAGGTTTAGTCTAAGGTCATCATGGCAGGAAACACGGTTTTGGAGAAGGAGACAAGAGTTCCACATCTTGATCTGCAGGCAGCAGAAGAAGGCTGTGTACCACTCTGGGCATAGCTTGAGCATGAGTGAACTCAAAGCCCTGCCTCCACAATTGACATACTTCCTTCAACAAGACCACGCCTCTTAATAGTGCCACTCTCTGTGGCCAAGCTTTGAAACACATGAATCTATGGGGGGCATTTCTATTCAAACCACCACACTCTTGTGTCAAGATTACGGTAGCATCTCATGCAGGCAGGTCGTTCTATTTCCTCTGCTTTAGAGTTTTTTTTTTCCATTACCCCTTTCCCCTATGTTATGCCTAACCTCTGTGGTGATATGGATTCCAGTATGCATATCAATGGATTAAAAGCTAACATCCACATAAAGGAGAATACATACTATATTTGTCTTTGTAGGTCTAGATTACCTCACACGGGAAGATATTTTCTATCTCTATTTACCTGTGAATTTCATGATCTTTTTTTTTTTTTTCAACTGAGTATTAATCAATTGAGTAACTGTATCACATTTTCATTATCCAGCCATCTGTTGATAGGTATCAAGGCTGTTTCCAATTTCTGTATATTATGAATAAAACAGCAATGAATATGGATGAACAAGTGTCTCTGTAATAGAATGTAGTCATTTGGGAATGTGGCAAAAGTGGTATAGGTTGGTCTTGTAGTAGATTGATTCTTGGCTTGATGAGGAACTGCCATGTTGATTTTCATAGTGGTTTCCATGGTTTGCACTACCACCCACAATGAGTGTTCTGTTTATCCCTACATCCTTGCCAACATAAGCTGTCATTTGTTTTATTGATCTTGGTCCATTGTGATAGGAGACAGGGGAAATGTCAGAGTAGTTTTCTTTAAAATGTTTCTCAGCTATTTGAGTTCCTTTTATGAAAATTCTACATTTAATTATGTACCTCATTCTTTAATTGGGTTATTTAATGGCCAGGTTTTATTCTTAGTTGTTTGTATGTTTTAGATATCAGCCCTTTATCAGATCTGTAATTGGTAAAGATACTTTTGTTTTTCATTATGCAGCCTGTGTCTTTGTCTGGATGATGGTGTCCTTTACTAATTCTTTCAAAACTTATTTTTAATGATGGTTCTTAAACCCTTTAATCTCCCTTGTAGTATACTACCCACTAGATGTAGTTGAGAAGGATGTGGGGGAAGTGGACCTGTTTAGAAAGATTGGAGCAACTCCTTCCTGTCTGTGTTGTTTGGAAATTGGCAGTTCGGTTCAAAGGGTTAGCAGGCAGTATGGCTTGATTCACTTGCAAACACTTCATGGATATACCAGCAGTGCAATTCATTACAGTTGGGTTAGAAGGGGCGGTGACAGGACCTAGCAGAGACAGCCAGGCCTTAGCCTCAGCTTGAGTCAGCAGGAGGGACCAACAGAACACCAGAAGAAGCTCTTGGCTGTGCCTCTCACAGTGAAGTGAATATCAGTAAAGATGCAAGACCCACAAGGGGTGCACGGCCACCTCTACAAGCAAGCCTAACTCAACCTCCATCACTGTCTGTGGAGTCCTATTTATACACTCCAAACATCATGTATCCTCTACACATCTTGCCTGCCTTGTACTTGTAGGTAGTACAAATTTTGGGTCCAAGATTTTGTGGGTGGATTGGTGTCCTGATCCCTCACTGGAAGTCCTGCCTGCCCACAGGAGGTGGCCACTTCTGGCTCAATATCCCCCCACTGTTAGGAGTCACAGCTAGAGTCACCCTCATAGACTCTCTGAATAGAGTCTCCCTCATCCCAGGTCTCTGGCATGTCCTAGAAAAGACAGCTACTGACTTCCATTCACCATTCAGTCTTTCAGGCCCCTCTCTCTTCTGAGCAGTAGCGACTCCCCTGGGTTCCCTGACCCCTCCCTCATGCAAGGCTTTCTCTCCTGCTATGTGTCAGTGTTTGGCACACAGTCAAAGGGAAGTTTGTGGTATACAATGTACATGTGGAGAACGTTTGTGCTCCTTGTTAATTTGGATTAATTTGTATTGTGAATGCATCCTTTTAACACCTTGCACCCATATTCATGAGCTTGATGACTGCCACTGTTTAGGTCTTTATTTTTCCTCTTAAGTTTCCCTCAGGAACACTTTCAGTGTAACCACTCTGATTAATGACTCTTCCACCAGTGCCCAACTTGACTGACTGTGTGTGTGTGTGTGTGTGTGTGTGTGTGTGTGTGTGTGTCTAGACAGCTTTATGGCTCAAAGAACTGGGTGTGCTAGCTACTTTTGTGTTGTTTCCCTTGATCTTTTCCTACTTGGAAGAGGGGCATTTGAGCTTGCTTTCTTATTTCGCATGAATTTGTCTGACACAACACTATTCTTGAGTCTTGACTTCAGCCACTGAACCCTTTTCTGTTCATCTTGTAGATACTGTCCATGATCCCACGGATGGATCTTCCTGCCTCTAGCTCTTGTTTTATTGTTTAGGGCTTTACAGCTGTGCTGTTCTGGGTGTACACAGCATGTCCTTGTTTTGTCCACAGCATCTTGTTGTCTTGATGCTTTAGCACATACATTTTGTTTGCAGTGCACTTTGCTTTGTCTTGGGCATGTGTTTTGTGTACTTGCTGAATTTGCTGAACAACTGTCAATGGTGATTTTTACCTGGCACTCATCTCTGTCTTCCAAGTCACTGACGGCTAAAATGGCCCTTCTTCTCAGTTCCACCTTTCCCTATGAGCTACGCATAGAGTTGGTGCTCCTTCACCCACTAGGTAGGGCATGAAGGCTGTGAAATGCCCGAGTAAAGAAGAATAAGGAACAAGGCCTTCAGGCTTGAGTTATGTCCATGAAATGTGTCCCCTTTCTCTCTTCATTCCTCTCTCTATCCTTTTTCCTTTCCTCATTCTTTATCTTGTGCTTTCCTCCAAAAATAAGATTGTTAAATTTCTAATGACTTAAATCTTATAATTCTACTAAATATCTTTTGTGGAAGTGGAAAAACCTCCCAGTCTGTTTCCCTGAAAGACAGCCAAGTCCTGCTTTATGTACAATTTCTCTGTGCTTTGATCCCATGTACTGAGTCTTGTACACTCATATTGCCTAATAGTTATTTCTACCCAATGACACTATTATTATTGCTACTGACCTGGCCAATACACACTGTGCTATTGTTACAGATAATGAAGTCCAAACCACACTTCCACTGATGCTGGGTAATTTTATCCCAGGTCTCCTCACAATGTACAGAAGGCAGAGAGACTTCATGTTCTCGGAATCCTTTTTTTTGTGCTTCCTCATCGTGGTCTTGCAACAAAAACATTAATGTTTGATTAAGAAGGCTGCAGGAGGCAGCATTTATTAGTCTCTGAAGGCAGTTCCAGTTAAATGCATGGCAGAGAGAGAGAGAGAGAGAGAGAGAGAGAGAGAGAGAGAGAGAGAGAGAGAGAGAGAGCACAGAGATTCACACTAGCTTCTTGGCTCCAGAGAAAGTCAATGGGAGCTTTCATTTATTTGTGGATATAACACTTCCCTGTGAGCTTCTAATATTAACCCCTAATGCCCCATAAGCATTTCACACTAAAATCATGGTTTCATGGTGGTGGCTTGTGTGACCTGCACTCCTGAACTTTTTCAATGATAGGAATTCTATTTTTTAAAAATAAATACTTCATGTTTCTGATGCATAAGGTGTCTCTATTTTCACCGTCCAAAACCTTGATAACAATTTGAAACTCAGATAAGGAGTCTGGGATTAGGGAACCTGGTTTGATAAGTCACAACTCAAAGAGCACACAGGAGAGACATTAGTCCTAACGTCTGTCTCAGCATTTGTGTCACAAGCTACTGTTTCTGCCCTCTTACAAGCATTTCCTGTGCTCACCTCCAGTGACACTGCCTCAGCAAGTTCTTTTCTGATCTTCTGTGGCTGCAGCTTCTCTGAGCATCCCCAGTGAACTGTGAGGAAATTTGAGTCAGTATTTGGTCCGGGGTCCTAACTATGGGTAAATAGAAGCTATCCCATTTTACTGTATTCCAAAAAGAACAACAAAAGAAAAATAGTTTTCCCATTATATGAACTCTAGCAATTTTATAAAGTTGTGAAGAAGGGCTGCCTGAGGAGCTGGGTTTCATTGCAATTCCTGTGATGGATGTGGAGCCTAGGTGATAAGTTTTTGTTTCACTGCCAAGTAGATTTTATTTTTAGCCTAAGAAAGCCCTGGTTTGTCTGTTCAGTATGTAGACTAATTCCTCCTTTTTGAGGGAAAATTTAATCCCTTAAAACAAGGGATTGAAGATCTGAGATTAGTTTTATGTTGTATTTATGAAATCTGTTTTCATCCATATTGTTTTCCTGGGTTCAGTGATCTGAACTGATGAAATTTAAGTTGTTTTACTACACCTTCACTTATAGACTAAATTGTAAGCTATAAAGATGACATTATCTCTATAAATAAAGACTCCATTTAAATGCAATCAACATTTGGTCTAAGGCATAAATGTGTCAATTTTTCTAAAATTTATAAAACATTGTCACCAAATTTTTCTTGTCAAAGTTTTAAATTGTGTGTCTTTCAACTGAAAGTAAATCAGTAAAAAAAAAACATTTTTTTTCTTTAAACATAAGTGATTTATGAAAAATGTGCAAAAGGGTTTTGGTATATCTTGTTATATTTCAGAGAGATTTACCAGGAAAGATTTGCTATCATTGTCATCAAATAATGTAACATGTGCTCACTTAAAGGATCCTGGACTAATTTTGATCTATATTCTTTATAATTTAGAATGTTTTCCAAGATAAATCAATTATTTATCTAGATTTCTATTTCTTAGTATGAGCTAGTTAACTTACTTAAATATGTAAAGAAAAAGCTAGGGAATGAGAAAGAATTTCTTTTGTTGGAATGATTGAGGTTCACTTATCTCCATTTACTCCCTTCTACAGAGGAGTAATTCAGATGTTTTGCATATCTGTGTTTTGTGGATTCTGTTTTGCGTATCAGTGTTTTGTGGATTCTGTTTCTACACATGCCTTGTAGAAAATCTTCTGTGAATTGATTCTCAGTCATCAGGTTTTAAATGTTTGATAGTTTCTCCCCATTGCTCACTTATTCTAGACTCTTCCTGAATCTCTCCTCGGTTGCTCAGTTTATCCACAAACATTATTTTTGACCTCAGAGAGTCACAAAATAGAAGGAAGAACAGACATGAACAGTAACCAACCAATGTACAATTAGAGATCTCCAGAAAGACATGGTAAATTGAGTTATTGCAGAAGAAGAACTGGCAAAAGTTGTTTAACTCATCAGGAAGGTCATGTACCAGAGATGATTTACTAGCTGGTGCCTAAGCAAGAGATAGAGTTTTTGATGTTTTTCAGTTCTCACAAAAATGGTCTAGAAATTTGCTTGAAGATGAGATAAAGTGTCCTCTAAGTACACATAAAATACTTATCAGCTTGAAATTGTGTGTGTGTGTAGTCAATTTCATTGTAACCTAGCTTTAGTTGTATCACTCCTCTTATTTTAGATAACAGTAGTTTCATGTAGTGATTAATTAAGGACAACTGCAACATTCAATTAATTGTGATGTATAATTCCAAATACTGTAACTTATTTAAAGTGATACATTAATAACCTAGTAAAGTTTTGCTTAACATGTTGTTTTGGAGAATAATAAACCCTTTCAAAAAAGTCATCATTGTTGTTCTTTAAGAGTTAATGATAGCATATGTAATAATAGCTCAGATTCTTTCTAGGAACCATTCATTCCTAAAGAGTAATAATACCTAGATGTGTTGTAAAAGTATTAAAATTTTAATTTTATACTTTAAATACTTACTTTTATTAAATATAAAGACACTATTATGAAATAGATAATTTTTAATACAATGCTTTTCTACTTATGCTATTAAAATGCTATTTAAAGATACATCTTTAAAAATATTAGCTTTATATATTGGGCAAAAGATTGTCTTGGTTTTGGAAGAAGACTGCATTAGATAGAACGCATAGTAAAAAGCTCTTGGTGGCCTTGTCTCCTGTGGCTGCTGTTCTGCCATATAAAACCTCTGGAACAATGACCATATCATTGTCTTTCCTAACACTAAAGTCAGGAAGATTTGCAGGATGAAGGTTTAGAAGAATGCTCTGCAGCAGCAACTTCTTTTAATTGGAAGATCTGCAGGATTTTTCGCCTGTGAAATGGAAGCTAGATTATCCTCTTGGTATGTGATGATGAAATATGAACTCAACACTGACTAACTACTACAAGGGTAGATGTTCATGATTTGGTGTTATATAGAATACACAGGAACCATTTAGGACAACAGAAGTATTCTTGAGGCATAGGAATCAACCAGACTTGCTCAGGAAGAGGCATGGTTTGTATCTGGTGTTACTTGATTCAGGATTCTTTCCAGTATAGAATGCCAGCTTCATTTGTGAGTTTATGTTGGAGAAATGGACCCAGAATATTGCTGTGTTAACAGTTTTGCAACTAAAAATGACCACTTAGGAAATGCATATTTGTGGTCCATCTGCTTCATTGAGGGAGCTGTAAATGTAGAAAGAAATAAATTACTTCCATTAATCCGTTCCTATGAGTGCATTTCTTTTAAAGTTCTTGAAAGTATTTGTCATTTCATACTTAATACTGTACTAATTCACACTAATGACCTGAGGATCTCTTGGAGATAACTTAATTGTGCAATGAACATTAAAAAGCATCATTATAAAATCAGGAATATGGATGCTAAGATGTACTTGCTTTATTTATTTTGACAAGGGCAGTTTACTTTCTGCAATTCAAAATAAAGTACTACTGTAAATGCACTAAAGTTGTTTTATTAAAGTAATAAAATCTGAACGGGAGTCTTCACTATGGTCCACCAGCATTATATCATTACTGAATGAGTTAAAGATGCCAGGTTACTGTTTTTTTTTTTAATTTTCTTTATAATATTCTGTTTAGAATTTTGCAGTATTCAGGGAACACAAGGAATTTGATGTTTTACTCTCCTTCTATATGTGTTTAGAATGAAAACTTTTCTTGACATCCAAACATTTCCAAGCAGATTTTCTGCAAAGTTGGTGAGAACATTTGACTCATAAAACTATCATCATACACAGATCACAGATAAATTCTGTGCTGTGAATACACACTTGAACCTCACTAACAAGTATTTTGAAAATTTAAACCTAATGCAGAAGCAAAATAAGAGTCCATGGATAGACTCAACACGATACAGTTCTATTGTATACATACACTTTCACCTCTGAGATCATTTTAGGTGGTTGGCTTATCCTTGTCATTTATGTCCACTCAGTTCTAATGTGATTGTAATTTCTCAATGTCAGGACATTAGTGGGGTATGATGGCACATGCCTTTAATATCAGATCTTGAGAGGAAGAGGCAGAGGTAGAAACAGATCTCTATGGATTAATTCAATGCCACTTTGCTCAACACAGTAAGTTTGAGGCCAGTCAAGGCTATATGGTGGGATCTTGTTCCCAAACAAAACAAACAAAGCAACAAAAGTCAGAGCATAAACCACTTACATCCTCTGAGTTTTTACATGACACAGAAATTAAATATATGCAGGGGACTATTAAGGAACTTTACATTTTTCCATGATAATGTCAGCAAAACCATCATAAATCACAAGGTGACCCTTATATTCCCATTATAACTTTCCATACTTCTGGATTTTTAGATATAAGATTTACCTAGTGGGTTAAATGAGAAAAAGAATATTGGAAGCATTTGGGAAGAAAATGCTGGACCTCCACAGCAGGCATATGTTTTGAGTAAGGCAGGAATAATGTAATTTTAGTAAAACTTATTACCACATTGTTTAACTTAAACGCCACCCACCTCCTCATGTCTCCTTTATTTTGGATGATCTTCAGCTTTTTTCATGAATAGTGCAGTACTCGGAGCTATTGTGTCTATTCATATAATTCTGCTTTGCTTAAAATTCCAAATTCTCTTTACATTTCCCATTGAATGAAAGCACACCATGCACAATGGGCTTCCTGACAGTTATCCAAAACTTCCAGTAATCCTTCAGCCGTAACAATAAAGAAAGATAGCACATCTATATTTCAAGTGCAGATTTTCTCCCTTTATTGCTCTTTAATGTCATGATATATAATAAAATAGAATTGATTAACACATGTTTATATGTGTATAACTTATTCTAATACTAAATTTTATTTAAGCTCATTTTACTAAGTGTAATGGGTAATGAACAGCTAATGCCAGTTCAGCAAGTTGCATACAGATAAACGTATAAATGTAAAACTGCAGCAGAAAGGCATGAGATTGAGTGATCCGATGTATCTTCTCTCTAGGTGCCTTCTATCTACCCCCTACAACCACAGAGTGTTATCTGGGATGCTACTGTTCACTGTGCATCATGAAATTCTAAGTGAAATTATATTGGCAATTTGTAAACTTTTAGAAAGGAAACTTGAAGCTGGAATGCCAAAATCTACATGAGAATAAAGTTCTAGAACCAGCCCCAGGTCAAGTGCCGGTTATGAGTGATGTGTCGCGAAACATCCCTCTGGACAGTAAGATTTTCCTAGTTCACAGGCTCAGATTTTCTGCAAATGTCCCCTCTCTGATTCCTACTCTTCTTGTGCTTGACTTCCATCTCCCTTCAGTAGAAGATGGTACAATAAGATGTGCGAATTCAGCAGTGATTCATCATTTAATAGATATGCAAGGTTGATGCATTAATAAAACACTTTAGTCCTCAGTTTCCACTTTAGTTGGTTCAAATTAAGAGGCATATTTTATTTGGGAAACACAGTAAGTTTTTGTATCAGATAAGTTTCATTTCAGATAATATATTTGTTTATGCATTTCAATAATGGTATGAATTCTATGTATGGAGGAAAAGTCCCAAGCCAATCATCAAGATAGTGTATCTATTAAAATCAGATAATGCATGAGATGCAAGTTGTAGTGTTAATATAGAAAAGAGGAGAGAATATAGATAGGAATAACTACTGTAAAATGCTGCATGGAAAGCCTGGTGTAGAAGCATTCTAACATATATGCATACTTATCTAAAAGTAGTTTAAATGGAGTTGCCCTGTGATGGACAGGAGAATGGATGGGAGATACCACAGGCCAGTGCCAGGCCGGCTTACCTTGCTTGAGTTGTTGGTTGGTAGGGTTCTGTGGACATTCATATTCCCAAACATTACAGGCTATTGCTGTTGATCCTGGTTATCCTCCAGAACTTGCTTGTAATGCATTATTACTGAAACGTCCCATACGTGAGTCAAAGGACATGAAGACTGACTAGAAGCTTCATCCATGCTGGGAAGATGTCACAGTGTTGGAGATTTCTGTGCATGCTACTGGGGGAAGTCAATACCTTTACCCAGTTGTTGATCTATGTAAACTGCAATAAGAACTTTCCTGGTAAGATACTTTCATTAGTACAATAGTGATATGAATATTATGGAAGTTACCAAGAAATTACTGGATTCAGGGCAACTCCACAAGTCAGAACTAATACCTGGTACTGTGAATTGGGCCAAAAGTCTTAGTAGTCTACAGGTCCTAAGGGAGTATGAAATGGAAACTGAAGGGTTCTTTGGAAGGTTGGTTGGATGTTGTTTTGCTGGAACAAACATGTGAATAAACATTTCATTGAAGTAGATGAAAGTATGAAAGGCTAAGGGAGACTTGTGAAGGAACATTTAGCTGAAGCAGACACAGGAGAAGGGATATTCTATTCTGCTAAAACAAGCAAAGAAAGGACATGTGATCAAAGATTCTTTGATAGTGACACTCATGCATTGGTCTGCCTTATACTGGATAATTGAGCTACATTTATTAGGATGCCCATAGAGAGAAATGCACCAAAAAAACTTCTGGTGGTGTACTGTAGTTTCCCTGAGAGAGGAACAGCCAAGAACTTCTACTGGTGTTCCTGTTGGTCACTCCTATTGACTTGAGTCAAGGCTGAGGCCTAGCTGTCTCTGCTAGGTCATGTTGCTGCGGTTGCTAACCTAATTCTACTAAATCAGACTACTGGTGTATCAGTGAGATGCTTACAAGTTCATCAAGCTGCTGCTGCCTGCTAACCTGTGAACTGAACTGCTGATTTCCAGGCAACACAGACAGGAATTACTCTATAAAACCTTTCTAAACAGGTTTACTCCCCACCCCCACATTCTTTCTTTTCCACTACCTCTTGTGGGTTATAAAGGCTAAACCATTTAAAAGCCATCATTAAAAATAAGATTTAAGTGGGTTGATGAGCAGGGGGAGAGGGGAGGGAATAGGGAGTTATTCGGAGGAGAAACCAAACTCGCAATTTGAAGCTCCCTCTTCTCTGATGAATCTAGCTTGACATAAAACTATCTAGTGCACTGTCGTCAACCTCATCACATAAGATTGCCTTTTGTATAGATAGAGACCCACAAATATTTAATGTGCAGAGAATAATACACTGTAGGTTGTACAACTCTAAATTGGGCTCAGGAATCATCTTGAGAGAAGATGCAGAAAGTTTATTAGAGCCAGAGTTTGTAGATACCTGTAGAAAAATGGTTTTCTCTAGACATGACAAAATAGTATTATCTAGACATAACCCATGAACTTAGAGTGCTATAATCGCATGTACAAGATCTGAACAAGATTAAGCCAACTAAAATTACAGCATGGCCAGGGAAGGAGCTCATGAAATCCCACCCAACATGGAACCATTGTAATTAATGACCTTGGAATAAATTTCTTTCAAGGATTTGGTCTTTGAGAAGCTTCCTGTGATCTTATACTCACCCACTGATAATACCATTTCTAGGATGGGGTTCTTTGTTGAAGGACAAAGGAGAATGTGAGTATAATACAAAATACATTGCCCTTTACTTCCTGGCTCTTGATTGAATGTGGCAAGCTACCTCACTGCTGTGCCTTCCTATCCATGATGGGTTGCATCCTCTAAAACCATGAATGGAAACAAACCATTTCTTATGTCATTGTCAGGAATGTGATCACAGTTGTAAGAAAAGTAACTCACAGAGAAAACTGGTTCTGAGGAGTAGATAAGCCACTCTGTTGCCAAGATAAACGAGACCTTGTTTTTAGGATTTTGGATATGATTTGAAAGAGGAAGGGCTTGGAGTTTGAAGGATGGATGTTTGGGTGATTAAAGGAAGACTTTGGATCTGTGAGCTATAAGCTGAGTTAAATTAAGTGAGATCATCTGGTAGGGATTGAGAAGACAAGAATGTTGACAGAAATTTAGTATGGTTCATAGCTGATGAAAACAAAGAGGTTGTTGGGTATTGGACTTGAAGCAATTCACATTACATTCTCATTAAGACTTTGCTGATGTTCTTACAACTTAAATGATGCTGAACTAAAAAGTTACTGGCTAATCCATTTAGTGGAAGAAATATCAAGCATAGTCCACTTCTCTGACTCAGGTCTACTGTAAGGGAGAGTAGTACGTAGGAAGGAGAGATATAAAAATTGAAGTCTGATGAAGATAGAAACACTGGCTTAAAGTTTCAGATAGGGAAGTGTAAGATCAGCACAGAGCAAACCTCAGAGTTTTCAGTGGGAATAGAAAAGGTGCCCAGTGTATAAGACCCTGCATACCTAAGTGCAAAGTCACGTGGAAGGAAGGAGACTTAAGTGTGCAGTTGAAGATTTTCCTGTTTGAAAACTGCCTAGGGATGTGTCTTCCCAGGTTCATCTGCCAAGGTGCACAGAGACCACTATAGTTACAGCAGAAAGCAGAGCAGGCATATCTCCAGCGGACAGCAGATATTGGCAGCATTGCCCACATTGGGCTGATATTGCTGGCATGCAAAACCCAAGAGTGAGAGGATAATAGAGGAATAGATTAAAGTTCTCAAAAGTCTTTGAGACAAGAGAGCAATGTGTAGTGGGGCCAGACATGAGCAAGGGGGCTCATAAGGACTGAGGGGCATATCTAGCAAAGTCCTCAAAGAATGGCCAACTACTGGTGGGCAAGTTTGTGGTTTTGGATCTTAGTTATCTCACTTACAATGGTCTTTTTTTTTTTGCATAGCCTCTTCTGTTTACTTATTAATCTCACTTTTTTGGTGACAGGTGATATTCCATTGTCCAAATGTACTACATTTTGATTATTCACTTGCATGCTGATGGAAATCGATGTTTCTTTTTTTTTTTTCAAAGCCTGGCCATCATTGATAGAGCAGTTGTGAACGTGGTTGAACAAGTGTCTCTCTAGTCGGATGTTGAAATGCTCAAGGGTGATACAGTTAGATCTTTATGTAGCTCTAACCCCAGCTTTCTGTGGGTTCCGAACAGTGACTTCCATAGTGGCTCTACAAGTTCATACACTCTCCAGTCATGAATGAGTGTTTCCCTTCCTCTACACCCACACCAGCATGAGCTATCAATTGTTTGATTAATCTTGGCCATTCTGACTAGAATAAGATAAAATGACAAAGTATTTTTATTTGCATTTCCCTGGTGACCAAGGATGATGAACCATCATCATTAAAAGTGTCTCAGACATTAATGTTTCAATTTTTGAGAACTCTCTGTTTAGATCTGTACCACATTCTAAAACTGGATTATTTGTTTTCTTGATGTCAATTTATTTTAGATGTTATATATTTTAGATGTTAACACTTTATTGGATGTGCAATTGGTAACGCTTGTTTTCCATTCTGTAGCCTGGTGCTTTGACAAAATGATGGTGTCCTTTGCTGTACAGGTGCTTTTTCAGTTTCTTGAAGTCCTATTTATTAATTGGTATGCCTGTGCTTGCTCCGGAAGTCTTGACCTATCCCAATGAATTCAAGAATACTCTTGTCTTTCCCTTCCATCAGATTCAGGGTATCTGACCTTGTATTGAGATCCTCAATCCACTTGGTGTTGAGTTCTGTGCAAAGTGGTAAGTACGGATCTATTGCATTCCTCTACATGTAACTATCCATTTGATCAAAACCATTTATTGAATATGCTTTCTTTTGTACAGTGTGTGTTTCTTGTCTATTTTTTTAAATTAGGTATTCATAGGTATGTGGATTTATGTCCGGGTCTTTAATTGGATTCCATTTTCAGCATGTCTGTTTTTATGTCAATACAATGCAGTTTTTATTAGTCTAGCTCTGTAGAACAATCTAGCATTGGGAACAGTGATATCTCCAACAATTCTTTTATTATTCTGGATTGTTTAAATATCCTAGTTTTTCTTTTTTGGGTACATATGTTTTCCATATAAAGCTGAAGTTGGTCCTTTCAATTTCTGTCAAGAACTGAGTGGAATTTTAATGAGGATTGGATTGTATCTCTAGACTGCTTTTAATACAATGGCCATTATAAACTTTCTTCAATGTCTTAAATATTTTATCATGCAAGTCTTGTTTGGTTAGAGCTACCCCAGGATTTTCTTTTGAGGCTATTGTGAAAGGTATTCTTATCCCGATTCCTTTCTCAGTCTATTTGGCATTTTTATATAGAAAGGGCACTATTTTTTGTTTTGTTTTGTTTCTTTTGTTTTTTGTTTTTGTATTAATTTTATATTGTGCTACTTTGCTGAAAGTCTTTTTCAGCTGTGGTAGTCTACTTGTGTAGATATTACGGTCATTCATATATACAATGATATCATCTGCAAATGAAAATACATTGACTTCATCCTTTCCAATTTGAATCCCATTGATCTCATTCAGTTTTCTTATGGTTCTATCTAAGACTTCAAGTATTATTATGAATAGGTACTGAGGGAGTAAACATCCTTTTCTGATTTTAGTGGAAATTCTAGACTAGAGGTAGAGTGGAGAGAATGATTATATACTATAATTTTGGTACTTTTATTTAATTGATTTACTTAATAACTCACAACTCATTTCTCATCAATAACCATGCTTTAGACTTTCTCTCTATCTGTAGTGTTTTCTCCTTTGAATGCACCCCAGTACATTCATATCTTTAGTTTTCCAAAGATGACACATCCCTTTTCAAATTCCCTTATTAAATTCTCCCATTTCTGGAACATCTGATTCTTCTGTTCTTGCAAACAACTATGTTTTCTTTCCATATCCTTCTTCACTTTATCTTCTTTAGTTTCACGTAGCTTTTCTCAGGGGAGGGGAAGAATGATCGGAAGCTAACTGCTATGAATAATGTGTGCTTTGGATATGTACTTCTCAACCGTCCCTGTTTTCCCTGCTTCCATATATACTCTTAAGTGAAACATCAAAAATTTTCTTTCTCTTGAAGCTTCTTTATTGTCTACACACTTAATGTTTACACTCATTCACGTTTTCCTTATGTGTTGTGCATATTCTTATAATTCATTTTCTATTTTCTATCATAATCCATCCTCCAAAGATGGAAATAATGAATTATTTTTAAATATTCACATATTAATATAGTCTGCTATATACCCTACTATTCAACAAATTGGTTGCTCTATACAGGAGCTTTACTTTCTTTTTTTGTTCTAGAGTAATAAAATTTTGACATCCTTACAAAAAGTTGTAATGATATGCAAATTCAGACCACTGCCTCAAAATCTGTGTGCTTTCCTTTTTATACAGTTCTTGCGATCAGAATTATTAAAACTATATTGTATTTAAAATATTTCACTGGAATACAGCAATTTCACAGAAAGGATATAATTCAGTTGAAGGACAAAGCATGATTTAACAACAAAGTATTTGGAACTATTTAGTAAGAAGAAGTTTCTTATTTAACCTTAGACATACTAGAAAAAGAAAATATCATGAAAACAAAAAGATTTTTAAACAATTAACATATTCAAGTTACAAAATAAAAAATTGTTACAACAATTGTGATAAAAAAATCTTGATTTTTGTGGACAAGCTATTAAAGATGATCAGGTTTCTTTTAGTAAATAACCTGATAAAATTAACAGCTGGAAAAGTATTTTCATGATCTTGTTTATCTATCTATCTATCTATCTATCTATCTATCTATCTATCTATCTATCTATCTATCATCTACCTATTATCTATCTGTCATCACTATCATCTCTCAATTATTACCACCTCCCGTCTACCTGTCTGTCTCTTTCTCTCTGTCTCTCTCTCTGAGTTTCTTTAATATGTTAGGGAAGGACTTAGTGTTGACAGAAATGCCAAGGAGAAACATATGGTCAGGGAAGATGGCTTAGTGGGAAACTGCTTCACAAGCATGAATACTCATGTCTGGATCCCTAGCTTCCACACATAAAGTATGGAGTGGAGCTGTACATTTGTAATCCCAGTGCTGTGGAGATGGAGATAGACAGATCCTAGTCTAGATAATTGGTGGGGTTTAGGTTCAGTGAAGCACCCTGTTACAAATAGGATGGAGAATTAGAGGAAGAAGCCTTGGTTTCTACCTGCACATAGAAGTGGACCCCACCCTCCCTCAGCCTTGACACAAATACATACAAACACCTTGCCTCATGACCACACCCACCCAAACCTTTGGAAACGAGAAAACCTTTATATAGTAAGAAAAGTTCATGTCCTTGTGTTTCATAGAACACAGGAAAATACTATATGCTTTCAAAAATGGCTCCTAGTATGAGAATAGTGAATTCATATTAGAGTAATCCTTTAAAATTTTAAATTTGCAAAAGACAAGTTAAAGTAGATTTGATCTGGAAACCTGAGCATTTTTCCATCATGCAAAAACATATCCTCTTTATAAGATGTGTCCTGACTCCTCTCTTGCCTGGGCTTTTGCTTTTTGATGGGCACCATGGCCTCAGGCAGCAAAAAAGGAACACAGAGGATACTTTTTTTTCATGAGTGTCAGGCTGAAAATAAAACTGGTTTACTCCTTTTCTATCTATAACTATTAGATTTCACTTTTCTTATAAGAGAAAAAGATTGCTCAGCTTTCCTGGGAAAATTGCTTTAGAACTGGGATCCTGAAAGCCAAGACGTGCTACTAAAGGCAATACAGCATTTTCTTAAGTTCACTTGTTGGCAGCCAAATAGCCAGAGAAGTATGGATATTTACACTTGGTAAAAATCATTTTGATACATGATTTAAAAATTAAGAATTATTAGTCAGGTACTGTCAGAATCTCTCAGAAGACAGCTTTCTCAGGCTCCTGTCATCCAGCACTTGTTGGCATCCACAATAGTGTCTAGATTTGATGATTGAATATGGGAAGGATTCCCAGGTGGAACAGTCTCTGGCTTGTCCTTCCTTTAGTCTCTGCTCCAAAATTAGCCTCTACAACTCCTCCCATGGGTACTTTGTTCCCCCTTTTAAGAAGGAACTAAGTATCTTCACGTTGGTCTTCCTTCTTCTTGAGTTTCTTATGGTTTGTGGTTTGTACTTTGTGTATTCCGATCTT
>NW_022196896.1:120062766-120177729 GCF_008632895.1 Mastomys coucha
CTTTTCTTTTCTTTTTCTTTTTTTTTTCTTTTTGGAGGGGAACCTGGGAAAGGAGATATTGTAAATAAGAAACCATCTAATAAAAAAAAATTAACAATTATCAGGAGCAATGAGAAGTTAATTCCTTACTCACAAACACTGGTCTTCTGAATGATTAATTCACTTTGTAACAGCAAAAACATTAGTAGATAATTAAGAGATTAAATAAAGTGCATTGCAAGAACAGGAGAATTAGAACATGAAAATACAGGTTTTCATGCATTCTCCCTGATCGAGATTCCCAGATAGAAATGGTTAGTTTTCTTTTTTATATTTCAAGTATACATTAAACGTAAGCTTTGCACATGGTTTATTTTATCTTCTAATAAAATGATCCATATACAACAAATAAAAATAATTGAAGTTATATGATATTGGTACTTATAAACCAGGTAAATAAGATAACCAATGAAATCCTTTCAGAATCTGATTTGTGAGTCTTGGGTCCATTGTACTGAATTTTACTTTATTTTATTATTATTTTTTACTGAGGGATATGCATAGTTTGTTTCAAGTCTAATACTTTTTAAAAGTCTTAGGAGGGCCTTTTAAACACACACACACACACACACACATACAACCTACAGCAAATAGAAAATAGCTGTATTTACTTTTGTGAAATGCCATGTAATTTGCATGTTTGTTAATTTTTTCTTTTTGTGATTATCCACAAATGTACTTATGGTGTCATTACAAAACTAGACATACTATTTTGAATGGCAGAATACTATAGATGGTAGTATAATTATCTGATTTATTTTGAGTTACTTTGATATCTACTTTTGGGGAGGAATTTTCTTTTACAGAAGGGTGTTAGTAGTATTGAATAAAGGAACTGTCAATAACATGTCAATACATTTTTTTATAGGTTTATAATACTGCCTTTATCACAGTGGAGTGTAGTAAACACTGTTTGTCACACTAGAATCTCTCGCATTGGTCTGCTCTCTTTTTTCACACTCCAGTGTAACTTCTCAGTCCTTTAGTTCCAACACTACCATTCTCCAAGGATGAGAAGATGACTGGAGCTAGCTGAGCCAAACAGAGGTAGTGGTTCAAAGAGGGACAGTTACTACTTTCCTCACTTTATTTTTTCCTCAATTTATTTTTCTGATATTTTTCCTTGTAGACTGATGTTCATATTCTTTTGTGATTTAATGAGCTAATTTACATTTTCTTCCAGTCTTTCCGGTTTTAAAATGGTCCTAGGATAGTAAAAAAATTCTGTCTTCAGAGGGAAACTAAGATTAAGGAAGACTCTAGAAGTAGCCTATGGTATAGATTATGACATAGTTTGCTAAAGTCTCTTTCAAGTTGTTTTGGGACTTCTTGTTGGGTGACCAACTTATCATTATTATACTTTGGCTCACATGCTTCTGAGAAAAATACTTAGAAATATCTTCCTTACAAAGATTAGACTTTCCATATTGAAACAGGTGGCTTGTCATTCTAAGGTCACAGTGTTATTAACTATGCAGCTATCTCTCCAGACCCCAAACTGTTTTATGAATTTGAAAAATCAATGAAGAATAAACTTTCTGTGGCTTTTATCACCAACTTTATATCACAAAGCCAGGGATTACTTATGGGCTTAGCTCTATAATCTCAATATTGATCTTTGATCTTCAATGTTTCTTCAAAGGTTACATGAAAACATTCCCATAAGGCTCAGAGCAATCAAAATTTACTTCTTGATTCTGTTTTTCTTTTAAAGGATTAAATAAAATAATAAAATTTGAGAAGGAAGCAGATTGTGCCGCATCTACCTTTTTTGCCTTTAATTTGTATAATTTGCTATGAACTCCTGGTGATTCTTAATCTTGGTCTATAAAGTGAGCATACTTTCAATATATTGCTATTGTAAGCAGAGAATAAATTGAAGAAAGTAGAGAAGATCTGTCTATATAACTTATGAAGGATGTACTCTCAAGTTTGAGTTTTATGTATGTAAATTCATTTATATCAGCTGTAAAACTGACATAGAAAAATCACAACAAAGCAACTCTATATTTATTTTATTTTATAATATATATATTTATTTATGTTTGAGAAAGAGTACTCGTGGGTATGCAGTTATCCACAAGAGCACGGTCAATCTTTGAGAGGAAGCACAATGGGAATTTTGTTTTGTTTTGTTTGTTTGTTTGTTTTTCACTTTTAGATTTATTTATTTTATGTTTATGAGCACACTGTCCCTATCTTCAGACATACCAGAACTGGGTATCAGATTCCATTACAGATGGTTGTAAGCTATCACGTGGTTGCTGGGAATTGAACTCAGTGCTCTCAAACACTGAGACCTCTATCCAGCCCCGGGGAATTGTTTTTTATTGTTGTTTTTATTTTGAAATGAAGACATAAGATGAGTGAGTAAGGAAGCGAGAGTAGATATGAGAGGGCATAGAAGAGTGGGCAAACATGGCCAAATAAACTGGATAAAATTCTCAAAAAATTAGTAAAGATTAGAGGTCTAGAATTAAGGTGTTTAATGAATTAAAATATAAGGGCTAACTGTTTTTCTTTTCCCCAAACTCATCTCACTGGTAAGGACAAACATATTGAAAATAAAATGACAGGATATTATAGAATAGAATTATAGAATGCCAAATAGAATAACAAATAGATAAACAGCCTAAGTTGGTTGGCTAACAGATAGACTTTAGTTTAGAATTAGAAGTGATAAAAAGAAAGCCATTACATATTAATGAAGGGAATAGCTCATCAAGGAGGTGTAATGATTATAAACATATATGGACTAAAAAATGCACCCAACATTTTAAAACTAAACTATTAAACAGAAGGAGACAATAGGTTCAGGTGCAAGAATATTTGATGACTTCAATGCCTACTCTTTTCAATAGACAGGATATCTGGTCCCCAAAAGCTCAATACCGAGTTTTAGCATTAAATTGCACCATAGATTACCTGGATTTAAAATACTTTGCTCATCAGTTCATGCATCTTTCCCTAGAACATGTCACATTTTCTGCCACAAATCAGGTATTGTGTTCTCTTATCTATTTATTTATTTAATTGGAAGCTCAGTGTGTTTATTCTATAGTATTGAACAGGAAGACAGGGTTATTACATACAGATAAAATTGGAGGCAGTGTTCATGGTATACAGCTGGATCAAGAAAGCAGGTTTAGCTCATCGCAGTAGTAGTCTTTGTAGGAAATCGTCAGGCAATGGGCATCCAGAAGGAGAAAGCTATGGCAGACATTTCCTACACAACCTGTCAACATTTACTCTTGGATGCGAAGGCATTGCCACTTTCCCACACTCAATACTTGAACAAAATTGGCCTGGAAATCACTCCCACAAAGCAAGTCTTAGCAATTAATGTTTGAAAATTCCTCTCTTGTGAGACATAATCATGGAATAAAATCAACGGTGTGGTGGACTGGGAGAAGTCTTTTGGTCAAATGCTTGCCTCAGTTGAACGAGATCATCAGTTCAGTCCTCAGTATTCAAATAGACAGGCTGGATGTGCTGGCACACTCTGTAATCTTAGCCTTAAGTGGTGGAAACAGAAGGATCTATGGACTTCTCTAGCCGACTTTTACTTGGCGAGTACTGAGCTAATGAGAAATGCTGTTGTAAAGAAGGTGGAATTCATTCCAAAGAATGAACTCTTGCTGAGACCCACACACAAGCATGCAGCAAGCCCAAGAAATGTGCACCCTTCCACAAGGGCACACACACACATACTAGGAGAAACATATTTGCAGCTTGCTTATTTTTACTATATCCATTATTTAAAACACTATAGAATTTTATTAAAAAATAAAAAAAAAACTACCATAGAATTTAGCATAAAACACCATGTTTATATCTGAAAGGACCTAAGTAAGCTCACCACAGAGATACCTGTGCATTCACATAGACCACACCAGTGTTCACCACAGCCAAGCAATTTAATCAGCCTAGATTTCTATCAATAAAATGAATGGTAAAGAAAATGTGATGTTTACATACCAGAATTTTACTCAGCCATATAAAGCAATGAAAAGATATAATCTAAAGGAAAATGGATGGGATGAGATATCATCTCACTTAGTAAAATAAGCCAGACTCAAAAAGACAAATATCACATGTTTTATCTCATACACAAAAAAAGGGATATTTTTTAAAAATAGGATATGAAAGTTGAATAGGGACTACTTTTTTAAGAGAAAAGAAACTATTAAAAGAATGAAGGGAAAATGAATATAATCAGAATATATCATGAACCTGCATGACAATGATGCAGTTTAACCAATTACTTTGTATAACTTTCATGTGTTAGTAAACAGAAAAGAATAATAGATAAAAATTTCAAACAATTCTAATATGGATTGTTAGAAATTTCGTGAAAAGGTGTAATGAGGGCATGTGAAAGGTGTAATGGCTTGGTCTAATAATGACATTGGGGCTTCCCTCTTTCATGATCATGTACACTGAGGTATGAGCTTCATCAAGGAAGCAGAGTTTACTGGGTAGTACCAGCTGGAATGTGCTGGCTTCGGGGAACAAATGATCTGACTGAAACAGAGGAAGCTGATGAGCTGGGAGGAGAGGAAAGCAGAAAATGATGACATGATGCTTGGCAGCGGCAGCTGCTGACTTGAAGAAAGATTGTTCTGGAACAGTTGAAGAATATTTTCTTCATTCTAGGAATGTTGTTGAGTCATCTAGTAATTCAAATGCAGAGAGATGAAAGTATAAAAGTTATCGGGAAGATGACACCAGCTTTAGTTACCGGGAAGATGACACCAGGTTTAGGTGAACTGGTTGTAGGAGGAAGCCCAGATATTTTTAGTGTTCGGCTATTTGAAGACTTTTCTTTTGTTGCTTACTTGTACCTGCTCCAAGTTCAGTTTTTAGTGGACTGCATTCAATGCATCCTGTCTTACCACTTTCCTTGAATGTGAAGTTGTGATTCTACGGAAGGAGCTGCTCTAGATTGGGAGTTCTGTGGTTTTCATACCCAAGCACTCTTAGTCACATTTTTCTGTAGTGTTCAGCATTTTATACTCACTACACTAATTATGTCACATATTGTCATAAACCAAATGCACTAGAAATTTCTCCCACAGTTCTGTCACAGGTCATTAACAGGCACCATCCTGGAACCACTTCTGTGGAATTTTGACACATTTTCTGTCAAGATTGAACCAGGCACCATTGATCCCTTCTTTCTTTTGCCATGATTTGAAAGTTAGTATCAATTCCTTTAAAACTAAAGCTGAGTTTTCTGGAGAAACAAGCTTTTCTATTGAAAGTAATAGCTGTCTTCATACTCATGCCCATAAAATTTAATGAAAGAAAAGACAAGAAGAACAAGTTACAATAGAAAAGATAAAGATGAATGAACGAGCTACATGGAGGGAGACTGGTTGTTAGAGGAGGGATAGGTAGCAGTCTGAATCAGATACAGAGGGACGGGGTTCAGAATATCACTCTAGCTTAAGATCATACTTCTACTGTTCATCTTAAATCAGTACTCAGCAAAATGCATGGGAAATTCTAGTAGACTCACTACTTGGTATTTATCTGAGTATTAGATGCAATGATATACTACCCATGCTATGATAATGTGTATCTCATGATTACAGCACAGGTTGTTGTGGATACATGGCTTCATTTACCTTGAGAGTTTGGGGGAAATTCTGTGTTCTTTTAACTTCAAGTATTGGATTCCCATTTTTTCCTCATAATCCAGGGTGCTAATAACTCTCTAGTGAATCATTTCTTCATGTGGGTATGTCTCTTCAGTATTTTGTACATTTTTCATCCCTGTCTTATGTATCTCAGTTCTTCAGTCTGGTATTTTGAACTGTTTTAAAAATCAGCAATTTATATTCCAATAGTGTCTTATTTTCTCTTAGAGCTGTCCGTTAGGTCTTTCATTTCATCTCCATTTCCATGAACCATTTTCAAATACAGATTGCAGTCTCACTCTAAATTCCATAGTATATTCTTGAATATAATAATTGTAGTTACTTTCGAGACTATGTCTAATACTTCTCATACCTAGCTGTCTTGTCTATTTTACCATTGTGCATGTGTGTGCACATGCATGTATGTGCACATTCGTGTGAATGTGTACACCTGGAGGCTAAAAGTTAACCTTGGATGTCTCCCTTAATCACTCTTCTATTTTATTTTTTGAGACAGGATCTCTCCCTGAACCTGGAGTTTCCCAGTTTTGCTATTAACTTGGGTGATTTTCTTATATGTTCAAAGGATTCTCCTTTCAAAGTCTCTCCAGTCTATAATTACAGGTATGCACTAAAGAACCTGTTTTAACTTTGTTTATTTGTTTTGCTTTGTTTTGTTTTTATAACATCGATTGTGGAGAATCAAACTCATGTCTTCATGGTTGGATGTAAGGCCTTCTACCAAGTGAGCCTTCTCCAAGCTCCTGAAAGTCAATTTTACTGTTATTTTTGTGGTGTGCAGATGGGTATTTATATGTGTGTGCATGCCTGTGGGCAAATGTGTCTAGAGCAGGAACAGCCTTTGGTGTTGTTTTCTAGGTGATTCTGTTATACTTTGTTTTATCTTTTTAATACTGAGTCAATGTCTCTCACTATCTTGGAACTTATGCTAGGTTAGCTGCCCAGTGAGTTCCAGTGAGCCATCTGTCCATATTTCCTAGGTTTATGATTACAACATGTGCCACCATACCTGAATATTTTATATAGGTTCTTGGAATTGAACTCAGGTCTTCATACTTGCTTGCCAAGCATTTTATGACTGAGCTATTACCTTTATCCTATTTTATGATCTTGATTTGTAATACTTTAAAAATTGTTTTTACATAAAAATAGTTCACTGAGTTATAGCCACTGTTGTTTCAGGATATATAATCACATTGTGAACCCTGAGATTGTGTTATTTACTGAAAAGAAAAATCTTTTTCTAGTTGTGCTATGGCTCAGCTCTTAGCATACTTGTCTTTATTTAATCCTTCTGGTTGACATGCCCTTAGTACTTACCTTTAATCACAAACAACAAAGATAAGGTTAGTTTGTAAAAGGAAGCAGCCATGTTTGAAAATGATGTTGAATTGAGTAGCAGACAAAGTGATGAATCAGAGAAAGATTTGACAGGATAGGATATGCTCAGAGGAAAAAGAAGCTATTACAGAGAGAAAGAAAGAGGAAGGAGAAAGAGGCAGTTTTACTGGGGCAGTTATGCAGAGACAGGTTGCAGAGAGAGAACAAGTTAGAATCAGGTGAAGAAAGAATAAGCCAGAAAATGAGAAGGAGCCAGAAGATTAGAACAGACTGACAGAAGTAGTTTGAGGTCAAGCAGAGAAGCTCAGAGAAGCCAGAATGAATCAATCACTTGGAGAATGGTTTGAGTCAGAACCACTGAGTTGAACCAGCTAGTCAGAGATCAAGAAGAAGTGGAAAGGGATAAGCTTAATCTGAAGTCTCAGATAATGAAAACATTCTAGACCCAAGTAAGATTGTAGAGAGGCTAGAACCTTTTAGGACCAGGCCTACATTAGTAGGCTGAGGCAGTAAGCCTCTGAGGCAACAATTGAATCAGGTAAATAAAAGTTACTTCTACATACTGTTTATAAAATAAAACAGTGCCTATATGTTGAGGTTTGGTCTATTGCTATGTATTGTAGTGCTAAGTTCTATACTGTAAGGTCTAGGCCTGCGAGTGACTTCTTATGTTTATAAGCTTTTGTTGTGCAAACCTTGTACCTTGATTTAAAACTACTGATTAAATAAAACTGGCTACAGCCAATTACTGAAAGGGTTAGAGGTAGGCAGGTTTGGAGTGACCAAGTTGGAAGAACAGAGATGAAGGGGAGGGGGAGGAGAGGGGAGAAGAAGCCACATTGAGGGGAGATATACAATGAGCACATGACCAGGAGAAACAGCATGTTTCTAGGGTACACAACTGGGGAGGTAGGCAAGTCGGCAGCTAGAAAAGTAGATTAGGGGTTACCCTCCTGCAATTGTCAAAGCCAGATGAAATAACCATGGTCTAAGTCTCATTTATTTGTAAGATAGTCAAGGATAAGCTTAAAGTGGTAGCACTATACCTATATTTCTTGTTTCAGAGGTTATATCAACAGAATATACATTGCATACTTAGTGCAATAGAAAAAGGTATATGACTATCATTAAGCATCAACCATCTGGTCTTTACCTGGATTTCTATCACTAAGAGTTAAGTTTCTCCAATATGTTGGCACTTTAGTACAATTATAATAAGCATCTCATACTCTTTGTTTTAAATATACTGTAGTGAATTGTAAATTATCTGTGGAAAATCACAAAGAAATAACTTGTTAACTGCTCTCTTCTACCAATGTTTACTTATGCCATCAAACTATAAACATGCTATAGTTCTCATTTATGCCTGATGTCAGTCAATCTTGCTAGATTTCTCAAGTGCAAGTTTTTCTTTGCTCTGTGAGAATCAATTTATTCTTTAC
This sequence comes from Mastomys coucha, assembly GCF_008632895.1. Classification (NCBI taxonomy): domain Eukaryota; kingdom Metazoa; phylum Chordata; class Mammalia; order Rodentia; family Muridae; genus Mastomys; species Mastomys coucha. The sequence continues at coordinate 120,071,252 of NW_022196896.1, forward strand.
CTGAGTTTTCCAACAATTTCTATCAATTTATACATGCACAAAGGAGGATATGTCAGCATCTATTTATCAAATTTCATTTTCCTTTTGAAGAGCTTTAGAGAAGAAGAATGCACATAGTCTTGAATATCAATATCAAACCCACCATTTCCTGATATTTGAATGGGTTTTAATGAAATTCCATTGAAGGATAGAGAAAATTACAAAAGAAAAAGAATTACATTTTATTATTTCTAGAAACTTATCTAGCCATATTAAACATTCACATTTTCCTAAGACTATTTTTAAAAGTAATATCATTTCAAATAGTGATGAGTAAAAAATCTAGCATATCAAAGTTGATTACGCCACAAACAGCTTATTTCTTAGATGATATTAAACTATGTAACTATCTTCACAATAAAGGGATTCATAAAAATATTCACAACCTAATCATTTCATGTTGCAATGAAAAGATCATGAGGATAATAGAATAACAGTGCCAATATTTATGGCAGTAGTTTTTCCCAATGTGTTCCTATTAGTGTGTTTAATGCTTGATTATTTGAACTAATTAATAAATATGTTTTTAGTGTACATACATGAATACTTAATATTCAGAGAAACTCAGCCTGGTTTGGGGCATAGTGAAGTTGACTACTGCAAGGAAAGCATCTAAGTCAATTTCCTAACTTATTTTTATCATTCCTATCTTTATAGTGGGCCAAATAAGGAGCAATATGCATGTGTATTGAATATTGAATGACTACATATAGAAAATTTCTGGGATTCCTGGAAAGATGGCTCATGGTTAAGAACACTTGCAGCTCTTTCAGAGGAGAGAGCTCATCTCAGGCACATGTCAGGTGACTCACAATGTCTTTTAACTTCAGCTAAAGTGAATCCTTCACCCTCTCTGTTCTTTTTAGGCACCTGCACAGCGAGATACTGACACACAGATACACAGATAATTAAAAGTAAACAAATACATCATAAATATTCAGATTAGATATGAAGTACTTGCATATGAAATTTAGATTTCTAAAATTTAGGTTAAGCATCTCTACAACTTTTAAAGAAGTAAGAGCTCTTGTGTGGTATGAATTCTCCTTTTTGTTCTTTATTCTTTGTGTATTTTATATATGTAACAATGAAACATAGTGTCCTTTCCCTCTCATCTTTCTCACTCCACATCCTTTCACAGATCTCCTAACAGTTTCCATTCCCTATCTCATCTTCTCTTTCCCTCTCTCTTTCTCCTTCTCTTCTTTTTCCTTTTCCCTCTATCTCTTTCTCTTCTTCCCTCTTTCGTGAAACCTTTGCAAGTTCTATAGTTCTTAGTAAGACCTATATGTGTGTGGGTATGGGGCCCTCCACTGGAGCATGAGAAATGTCCCAGTGGTCTCACCCCTCCCTCCTCCCAAAAAGATTCTCCTTTCCTCGACAGCTATCAACTGTCAGCAGGTCCTAATGGGTGGGGCCTGGGGAATACACCTACGCTGGAGTCTTGTGTAGGTCATTCTTATGCAGGTGCCCATAGCTTCCAGGAGTTAGTTCATAAGCCCAACAATGAGTCCATGTCTGGAAGGGAGCTTTCCACAGCATTCCTCATTATCCTTTGTTTTTACTGTCTGCCTTCTCTTATACAACGCTTCTTCAGTTTTGGTAGGTGTAAATGAGTTGTGGTAGGTAGAGATACATACAGCTGTCACACTTAGGACTAAGCACACTTCTCAAATTATTAACACTTTGAGGAGTTATGAGTCTGTGTTGACTGCTGTCCACAGTAAAAGAAAACTTGCTTCTTCTCCGGGAAAACAGCAAATGGCGGATGACGCTGGTGCAGCGGGAGGGCCCGGAGGACTGGGGCCCAGGATTAGGAGGCCGCGGCGGTTTCCGCGGAGGATTAGGCAGTGGTCTTAGGGGCCGCGGTCCTGGTCGAGGCCGCGGGGCTCGCGGAGGTAAAGCTGAAGACAAGGAGTGGATCCCCGTCACCAAGCTGGGCTGCCTGGTTAAGGACATGAAGATCAAGTCTCTGGAGGAGATCTACCTGTTCTCCCTGCCCATTAAGGAGTCTGAGATCATTAACTTTTTCCTGGGTGCATTCCTAAAGGACGAGGTTCTAAAAATCATGCCAGTGCAGAAGCAGACTCGGGCTGGCCAGCAGACCAGGTCCAAGGCATTCATCGCTATTGGGGACTACAATGGTCACGTTGGCCTTGGTGTTAAGTGCTCCAAGGAGGTTGCCACTGCCATCTGAGGGGCCATCATCTTGGCCAAGCTTTCCATCGTCCCTGTGCGGAGAGGCTACTGGGGGAACAAGATTGGCAAGCCCCACACTGTTCCATGCAAGGTGACAGGCCGCTGTGGCTCTGTGCTGGTGCATCTCATCCCTGCCCCCAGAGGCACTGGCATTGTCTCTGCTCCCATGTCCAAGAAGCTCCTGATGATGGCCAGTATAGATGTCTGCTACACTTCAGCTAGAGGCTACACTGCCACTCTAGGCAACTTTGCCGAGGCCACCTTTGATGCCATCTCCAAGACAGCTACCTGACCCCCGACCTCTGGAAAGAGATTGTGTTCACCAAGTCTCCTTACCAGGAATTCACTGATCATCTTGTGAAAACCCACACCAGAGTCTCTGTTCAGAGGACCCAGGCTCCAGCTGTGGCTACCACATAAGGGTTTTTATATGACAAATATAAATGAAGTCTATTAAAAAAAAAAAAGAAAACAACTAACAAAGGTTTAGATCAGCTCATGTCTATAGGTATAAGCATAAATATCTAGAAGCCAATTAGTTGATATTCTATTGAGAAAAGCAACAGTGGATTCTTCCCTCAGGCTGGGATCTTCCTAGCCAGGGGCTGTTGATGAGGATTACAGTACCAGGCATATACCATGGCCTCGATTCTAATATGAAAGTGATAGTTCCACATAATGGCTGTGGGTCCATTATGTCATAAGCACATCTTACCTGCAAGTGTATATTGCAACATGCGGGTACCATGCTGAGTAAGACCATTGGTGTCTCTTCTCCCTCAGCAGCTTGAGTAGAACTTTTCAGTGCTGTAGAAGCTATCCAGTAGAAAGAAATTCTTCTGAGGCAGCCTGGCTGGAATGTTGCTTACATTCATAAACAAAACTGGCTAAATAACGATCGATATAAGAATAGAATCCATTATCCCTGGAGGATCTTGACCACATGACAAATATGGCATTATAGGCAAAGACATCAATGTGTTAGGTTAATGCTTTTAAGCATATTTAGTTTTGCAAAAATAGATGACTAAAACAATTTTCCCAAGAGTTCCACACCATTACTATCTTAGTCATGGCTACTATTGTTGTGATAAAAAAAAATCATGACCAAAGCAATTTGAAGAGGAAAGGGTTATTTCAGCTTATAACTTTCAAGTCACACTTCATTACTGAGGAAAGTGGGGTCAGGAACTTTAGGTTGGAAGACATAAACAGGAAATGATTAAGAGGCCATGAGGGAGCTTGTTTCTCAAGACATACTCATTCTGCTTTCTTATAAAACCCAGTCCAGGAGTAGCGTCCTCCGCAATGATCTATGCACTCCCCCATCAACCACCAATAAAGAAAATGCGCCACAGGCTTAGCAGTGGGGGCATTTCCTTAATTGAAGCTCCTTCTTCCAAAATTACTCACCCAGCATACCACCCATGCCATTGATATACTGAAGCACTGCAGCCCACTTATTTTGGGCAAGTTCAACCCTGCCGAGGTTAGCATCAAAAGAGAAAGAAAACAAAGTTGTACCTTAATGATGCAACTCTCAAAAATTTTAATTCAGACCCCTATTGTATTTTATCACTTTAAAAGTTGCCCGAATCCAGTTTAATGCTCAGGGTCTTCAAACGTGGATCAGGACAGTCTGGAGCCTCTTTGTGCCTGTTTATTCTGATTCAATTTTGCCCTCACTTCCTCCTATTATATCATCCTTTGGAGAAGAGCCAAATGGTTTCCTCTTATAAAGCAATAAATACATCTCTTCCAGTCTCTTGTCATCTCACAGGTTATTAGTAGAGATAGAATCAAGGCACTACATATCCTATCTGAGTTATTAGGAGTCTGGATCTCCTGCCTTATGCATCTAACTCTGCAAATACCAATGCTATTCTTCATCCACAAGCAGGCTGAACATCAGCAAAATGGCCTGTAGCTCCTTCACATATAAATCCTCGCTGTAATTGCCAAAGTAGTTCTAGCTTTCAAGGAAGTCCATTTATCTTTTGTTGTCATTAGCTTATTTTCTGTGACTTTTGCTTCAATTTCAGCCAGATATTGGGAATTCCAACCCTTATAACAGAAAAGTACTGCGCTCCTGTGTAAAATAAATGTTGTTGAGGTGTTATGATATTAAAATAATACAGTGGGTTTTGTGGAATATAGAAAATAATTGTAACAGATTTTCCCAATCTGATAACAAATTAGAGTCTTGTTAATAGAAATTTTTTATGTTCCATTTTGTCTGAGATGTTAGGAAGGTGATCCATTTCATATCACACTCTTAGAATGAATGATGGAATCATATTTCTTTTCTAAACATAAACCATCAACACGTATACTTTTCTGACTGTCTGGGTAATACGGCTTCATTCTAAACTGTGGCAAATGTTGAAAACAAATGAGAAAAGATTCATCACCTACATTAAATAAATGTATCTTATTTAATTTATTTAAAGCTTGTATTTTAACACTTTGATAGAATTCACAAAGGAAAGAAAATGATCTGAGAGTAGTGTCCAAACAAGCTCAGAGCAGAAGCAATGAGTGATCCGACCAGAGTGAGAAGCTTGTTTACTGTCTGGCAACTTTCTTACATTTAGGTTGTAAACATTTAATTTGGCTTGAATAGCCCTCATTTTTAAAGTGTTTCAATGATTGGATCACATTTTACTTTGTGGACATAAAATATTTTTCTTGTCATCTACTTTATCCCATACTTGCCTATTTTAATATATATTCAATGTTCTATTATATAGGTCAGATTTCAGTTCACCAAATGGACAAAATCTCTTCAGAAAAATTCTATTGGTTATAAATGCTATATTAAAATTATTCTATCCTTTTCTTCTACCCACCACTACTCTTTATTTAATTTCTCTTGAATTTTTAACATATGTGTGACTAAAAGCAAAGGTACTATTGGTAGTCCACAGATGTGTAAATATTTCAACATGTACATATATCTAACAGCAGTTACATAAAAATGCTCTGTGCTTCTTAGTTACTAAAATATAACTTTATAAGTACCAACATTAAAAGAATGGAATTAATCTTACTAAACAATGGTACTTTATTAAATAAGAAATGACCAAACTTTATTAATGATGCTTATATTTTTCCATTCTTTGGTGTGTTGAAGATATTTGCATAAAACACACCTTTTATGAATTACTGTTTTACAAAATTTATTTAACTACATTACAGCAAGTCACAACATGCATTACATAAATATTATTAAAGTTTTATTCCAAATTAACAATCTTCCCTTTTACTTTTAATTATTACAGTTTATTTTTTAAAAAATTAAGTTGAAGGTATTTATCTTTGCCAACATAGTAGTAAAAAAATGATTGACAAGAAACTTAAATCAATAGGAAAGTTGGAGAAAGGAATATACATTTGAACACATTATGTGTATATGTACAATAAATTATCAATTTAAAAATTAGTGATACATATGTAAAAACACTATATAAGTCATTATAAGTTATAATACTGTTCATGGTATCTTACAGCATTATGTAGATTCATACATGTTTTCTTTGGTTATCTTTTTAAATGTTTTAGGGACAGACAAAATTAGAAGAAACTATGAAAATCACAGGTCATGTCGATATGCTTCTCAGTTTGTTCATCTACAATCAAAACTGTTTTTCACCTATAGTGATGAAGTAGAGTTCTATATTAAGTAGTTCATAATTTTTGTTAGGTTATTTTTCTAGGCAAATACCCTTGCTTCTGTGTTTTATTTTATCAAAATGCCATGATTTAGTGGTTTGAATATGTTTGGCTCAGGGACAGGCACTATTTGGAGGTGTGGTTGGAGTAGGTGTATCACTGTGGGTGTGGGCTTTAAGACCCTCATCCTAGCTGCCTAGAAGTCAGTTTTCTCCTAGCAGCCTCCAGATGAAGATGTAGAACTCTCAGCTCCTCCTACACCATGCCTGCCTGGATGCCGCCATGTTCCCACCTTGATGATAATGGACTGAACCTCTGAACCTGTAAGCTAGCCCCAATTAATGTTGTCCTTATAAGAGTTGTCTTGGTCATGGTGTCTGCTCACAGCCATGAAACCCTAGCTAAGACACATGGTTCTGCACATTTAACATACAGAGTCTCTCTCTATCTCTTTTATTATTTTATTTATTTACATTTCAACTGTTGTTCCTCTTCCTGGTCATGAAATTTCCACTCCATCTCCCCTCCCTTTTACTTCTATGAGGGTGTTCTCTTACTCACTCACCCACTCCCACCTCATCCCTGTAGCATCCCTCTTTTCTGGGGTGTCAAGCCTCCGCAGGACCAAAGGCCTCCCCTCCCATTGATGCCACATAAGGCAGCCCTCTGCTACATATGTAGCAGGAACCACTGACCAACTCATGTATACTCTGGTTGGTGGCTTAGTCACTGGTAGCTCTGAAGTGTTCTGTTAGTTGATACTGTTGTTTGTCCTATGGGGTTGCAATCCCCTTCAGCTACTTCAGTCCTTCCCTCAACTCTTCCATTGGGATCCTGGGCTCAGTCCAATGGATGGCTGTGAGTATTTGTGTATGTCTTAGTCAGATGCCAGCAGAGGGTCTCAAAGGACAGCCATACCAGGCTCCTGTCTGCAAGCACATCTTGGCATCAGCAATAGTGTTGGGGTTTGCTGTCTGTGGATGGGGTGGTCTCTAAATCGCCTTTCTTTCAGTCATTGCACCAGATTCTCTTAAGAAAAATAAATGTTTTTAACCTTCCAGAAAGTAAAACAGTTGAGATTCACTCAAGTTTAAAAGGATTTGCCAATGTTTCCTTTTATTAGAGAAAATATTTTATTGTGGGTAAATTCATATCAGGTTTATACTATTTCACTCAGCTTGTGTTTTGCTCTACATTTGAAGATCTGTTTTCTTTCAACTCTGCCATTGAACTCTATCTTGGCTAAAGGGAACTTACTGCTTAGAAAGAGTGAATATATTTACATTTCTATAATGTGTTTCAATGAGATTGCACATCACATCAAAAAAATTCTGTTATTATATTATGCATTATGGTAATTAGAGCTAATAATAACACATTATGTATTTTAAACCTTCTAAAATGTAGGGTTTAAGGTTCTAATCAAGCATAAATAATGTTTAGGGTGACAGTTGTTAACTGGTCTGATTTTGGCTACTGTACAATGTAAAAATTATACATATATCAATATATGGCATCATATTTTATAAATAGCACTTAAAATAGCATTATTTAAATTAAAAGTGAAAAATTAAAATAAAGTATATTATTTTGGAAATAGCTGGAAAAGGTAAAATATCTATTTCAAATATAATTGTCAAATTTAATTGTCTATATAAATACCTGGAATACCAAGTCCTTCTTTTTATTTTCATTCCACTAATAACCTCATTTTGGAGGGGCCTGAGTGAGATTGGAAGCTGCTCCTGTGAAGTCTAGTGAGTGAGACAAGTCATGGGGAAAATGATGACAACAAGTAAAGGATTAAGTCAAGTGACATCCATAAAATCTGCAGGAAGGAATGGAAGGGAATAGCTACCTGATGAGTTTTACATCAGATCTCTGCGCTAGTCACTAGAAGGTGCCTTTTCTTTTTCAGAGTGGATGCTGTGGGAATTGAATGCCAGAGGGATACTGAGTGAGGTAAAGAGGCTTTACCAGGAGCTGCAGAGGAAGTGTTAGTGTGGGAGCCTGGAGCTGGAATTCTTCCTGAGCATCCAGAGAGCCCATAGCTTGTAGAGCACGTGGAAGTCACTGGCATCTTACTGTCTATGTGAACAGCAGCATGAGTGCACAAGAAGTACGCTGGACCAGACAGACCTCTAGGCATTTTTGAGGTAAGAAATTTGGGGAAATGGCCACAGGGACTATAGCAACAGAAAAGTTTAAATCCAATCAGGAGAACACCTGGACTGCAGACAGCAAAGCCAAAACAAGCATAAAATATTTTTGGCATACCTTCAGAGCCTCAGGCACTGTGTTCAAAATGAGATCCTAGCTCATCAGGAAAAAAAAAGAAGAAGCTTCGATGGAAGACAGAGGATGGGGAACTGCAATAGACGGCAGAGAGATGGCATATGGTCTCTCTCTCTCAGCGGAGAGATCATATTGATCATCAGTTATTGAGACTAGTGGGACAGCTAATTCTCCTGTCAGGTTCTTGTCCTGGCTTCTCCAAACATGAAGTGGGTAGACAGTGAAGCATGAACAAACACAGACGACTTTTTAAGAAATGACACTTGCTTGAGAAAGTAGAGTCGTGGGATCCCAATGGAGAGGAGTTGACGATAGATGTGGCAATTGAAAGCTCTCTACAGGCCTTAAGATGCCAAACACAATAACCTGTCAGTGTATGTTACAACCCTGAACCTTCTGTGGGATGTCAACCAAGAGTGGGTCTCTGAGGATTGAGCCTGTGGAGAACCTGCTGCTGATGAGAGTAAAGCTAGGTGAGGCTGCGAGTCTAACAGTAAGGAATGGTGGGTTTTACGCTATGGCAGGAATGTATCCCTTTGCTGGAGGCAGGGACAGAGCAGTCTTCCCTTTACTGTAAGTCAGGTAAGTCTGATGTTGAAGACCAGGACTTTAAGCCAAACCTAGGAGCCAGCTGTGAACCTAGATAAGGCTCATGGGTAGACCTACTAAACGGTTTGCAGAGACCCAGGTGGGCTCTTGCTGGCTGTGTGTATGCAAATGAGATAAAACAAGGATTTTTCTTTGTTTGCAAGTCACTTTTACAGGCCTACTTCCAGGTGCCTGGCTTTCTGATCCTTCCTTTCTCCTTAGCAATCTTTCCTGTGCAAGTAGCCACTTTTGACTGGTTAGACAACACTTTCCTCTTGCATCCTTCCCTCTGTAGCTGCCATCTCTGCACTCACACACCTAGCTCCAGACCCATAGATGGGATGCTTTCTTTCACTGATCCAATTCAATAGCGCATCTATCCATTTAACTTGGTTGAGTTCAATTACCATATCTTCTGCACTGGCCCAATCTAAGAACAGCCAGATTACTACATCAGACACACAACCAAAGAAAGTTCACATGTCCAAGTCAAATTGGAAAAAAATGAAGAAAAAAAGAAGAAAAAAAAAGGCTAAGACAATATTTCTTCCATCAAACTCACTAGTGCTGTAGAAGTGTTCTCTAGTGATATCGATGGAGATAAACCTCAGGACACAAAATTCATCAATACATTCAAGAAATGTAAAGAAAATGTGAACACACATTTCATTGAACTCCAAGATGATAACAATATTTGCCTAAGTAATGTTCAAGAAAAATACAAATATGTGGATAAATGAAATGATGAAGAGCATGCAGGATTTGAAATCTGAATCCCAGAAAGCAACAGAAAAATTGAAGAGAACATAAGGCAAAATGAAGATAGAACAGAAAAAGTCAATGCCTGAATTCTAAGACTCAGGAGAAAACCTCACAAGCAGAATGAATCAAGCAGACTATAGTCTATCGGGACTGGGAGATAAATGAAAGGATCTAGCACAAATAAGCATAGAATGTGAAAAATGCTATGAGCATAGGAAGGGAACATGCAGGAAACATGGGAGACCACGAAAAGATCAAATCTTTGAATCACAGGCGAAGATGAGGGAGAGAAATCCTTGATGGACCAGTATATAGAACTTAGAAAAAATTGAATAGTGAAAGAGAAAAACAAACAAACAAACAAACAAACAAACATGTGCCACATAGGAAACCTATCAGAATAACAGTTCATTTCTCGACTGAAAGCAAGTGTATGTATGTATGTATGTATGTATGTATGTATGTATGTATGTATAGCTTTAAAAAAGTTACACCACTTAAGCTGTCAATGCTCCCCACAAGAACCGTAGACTAACCAAAACCCCGTAACAGACACGAGAAATCTATGTGCCTTCTACAAACTAGTGTTATTTCCCTGTGTCGCCTCTAGGGGTTGAAGCTAAGCCCTGGTTGCTGACAGCTGCATATTTAGGACGCAGGACTTGGATGATTTCAGTTCTAACATGATGGCCTCCTTCCTGCATTCTAGCTTTCATGGAACGAGAAAATACTATGTGAGTTGCCAAGGGAGGGAGCCAGTTAACGGTACTATCCACCAGCAACACCCGTGAAACCTCATGGTGACCAGGAGAACAAGAGATCTGTAAATGTGGAATACACGGTACTCACAATGTTGGAAGTAACCAGTAATTGTCTCATTGGACTTAAGACCATCTCAACAGGAGGGAAACCATACCTCGTGCTAAAAATCTACCTAACTTCACAGGACTGTAGGGTCATGGACCTCAGAAAGAATTTATTTACTACTGCCACTTTGCTAGACTAGCGTAAGTCTTTACTGCTTCCTAAATTTTATCGTTACAAATACATGAAAGTACCACCTCTCCTCAATGAGGCTTCTCTTTCCAGCAAGTGGAGACCATCACAGACATCGCAACTGGGCATAGTGCAAATATCAACAGATCTGGGGGAGGCTAGTCCCGAGGTGTACATCTACATTACAGTTCCTTATCTGTAGTTCAGGGAACATCATGGAAGAGGGACTGGAAATAATACCAGAGAGATGACCGTAAAACAATCTCCCCTAGAAATGGCTGCCTAAAACAAGCCAGAACAGTGGCAATATCAATGGACATGTTATTATGAGAGGGTCAACATATACAGGGCTCCATCCCTAGATAACGAACCACAGACAAGTAATGACTGCTGAGAGAGGGAGAAAGGCTCGTCAGAGAGGAGCCCCCTAGTGGACTACCCATTCAAAACAGTCAGCTCTGAAACCATATGCAGCCAAACAACAAAAATGGACCCAGTGGGTTGCATTTATATATTTATGCTTATATAGTTCAACCAACTGGGAAATCCTCAGAACCAGGGAGGTTTCTCAGCCAGGGTCCCTGTTCAAACTTCTGTTCCTTTACACTGCAAATGGCCCCGGAAAGAGGCCCAAAACACCCACAGCTTTTCATACTTGGCGTGGCCAGCCCTGATTACAGCTGGAGTCCCTCATGTCATCATCACCACCAGGCTTCTCTCCACCTGCCATGCGAGTTACAATAACCAAAGGGAAACATTCCTCAAAGCGAGGAAGGAATGCTGACTGATTTAATTTAAGAGATTAGATTATTGTCATGTTTCAGTGTGTATATTAATTGAAGAGCCTTCTATGTTCGGGTTTTTTTTCCCTCCCATTCTATATTTTCTTCATAGTTTCTCATGCTTCTAACCAGCATACTTTCCATTTCCTTGATAAGTTTTTCCATTTCCACATTTTACTAGTTATTTACAAATTGCTAATTATTAATACCTTTATTTATAAAAAGTAGAAAGTGTATTTTTCATGAAATACCTGTCTCTGAACTTTGTGAGGGACATGGGTGAATGATACAAACTTGCTTATGAATTTGCTGTCAAATTGCTGCTCTTTTTACTAAAGTTAATTTCTTTACAAATCACAAACCCACAACTGGTTAAAAGTCACTAGGGAGGATTATTTATAATGAAGCAAACAAGAAATACAATAAAAAGCGGGGATAAATAAAAACTAGAGAGCATATCTATCCCAATAGATGATCAAAATAAGACAAAAGTACTTAAGAAAACAAGGAAGTATGACGTCTTTACAAATTCACAAGTCCCCAGTGCAGAAAACTAATAATGAGACAACTCCGCCACCAGGAAAGTCTTTCATTTTTTTGTTTATGCAGTTGGTTACTTTTAATTCACAACATGACAGTGAACCGGTAGCAGGTCCTTCAGAGTATCTGTGAGGCATCATCAAATGACTGTAAAGGAAACAACCTACAATAAATGCTAGAAATGATGTTGGAGAAAGTGTTGCCCTTATACGGTGCTGATGGGAATCTAAGCTCCTGTAGTTACTGTAGAAATCAATATAGAGATTTCTCAAAAAAAAAAAAAAAGCTGAAACTAATATATAATACAGCTTTGTCAAACTTGGGTATATACTTAAAAGAGTCTCAAGTCAGTATGCCAAAATTTTATTTGAGCATCCATTTTTATTGCTAACTATTTGTAATATCCAAGTTATAGATTAAAATAGGTAAAGAATAAGCTTTAGAGAAAAATAAACAGCATACTTATAGGAAATGGGTACAAAGATTCTTATGTTTAGCAAAAGAGGTTAACCTCAGTAAAATACCATATATTTGCTTTCATATACAGAATATGGATTATACATATGATATATATATATATTTATGTGTATGTGTGTGTTAAATGTAAGCATATTTTCCCTAAGTGGAAATCAATATTTAATGAATTAGAACAATAACAATTATCTTTCATGTTTCAAAAAGGTATTTTAAAAACTATTGCTAAATTTGGTATTATAATACAATTACATAATTTCCCCCTTCCCTTTCCTCCCTCAATCTCTCCCATGCACCCTGCCATCCTTGTCAGCAGTGAGGAACAACTAAATCTACAGCAAGGATGAGTAAGAGCCATCTACTTACTACAGAAACAAGAGGCAGATTCTTTCTTTTTCTTCTTTTTAAATTAAAGGATAATTTTATTGGAGTTTAAAAGAAAAGAGAAAAAAGAAAAAAAGAAACTACAGGGTTGGCAAGCTATAATTCTCAGCATCTGCCTGAAGGATGATGGAGGGTTTAAGCCTGCACGGAGATCAGACTTGATGGATAAGCAGCCACTCAGGAGGAAAGTAAAGAAGTCCAAAGATTGGAGAAGCCAAAAGTGTTAGGGGAAGCATGCTTAGAGCAGAGATGGAAGAAAAGACAAACATTATATGTTTCTAAGTAATTCAGAAGAATGCCAAGACAGTCTGGTGTTGCTCTGTAAGATACTACATACACTTAGATGCTGGGGATTCCAGAAGGAAAATGCAGCATCCTGTTAAATGAAAAACGATTCCTATCTCTTTAACATGACTTTATTTGAGTCCACCTTACTCAGCGTGGTCCCTTGGCCCAAGTAGTCTCCACCTCAGGACAGGAATTCTCTTCTCTTGTGGATCTTTACCATTACTCTCTCCACCTCTGAAGAGGTAAAATCATCTCGGAGCCATCAGAGTTCCAAATACGTGTGGTGATTCAGGCCTCTGTCGAGGACGAAGCTGCCAAGGGGCTCAGGAACATTTCTGTCCAGGAAAGAAACCGGTTACTTTTCTTTTGGACCTTCTACCCCCGAGTGTCTAGGTAATTTCTGTGTCCTGACACCGTTATTTCAGCCTCTAAAATGGGAATACCTTACCATAATGGAATTGGGGCAATGACTTATCTGCCTTCTTCCAAATGAATTGGGACATTGGATGAGGCGGCTTGGGTATCTCTTCAGTGGGATTAAAGGAGGGTCAGGGCGCCTTGGGCTAAGGTTAGGAAATGGTCCCTTTAAGATGGGCTGCTCCTTTCTAAGGGTGGGTTCCCCTACACCCAGGAGATTATAAGCCTTACAGAATAGGGCAATATGAAAGAGGCTATTTAAGTGAGGATACCCTCATCAGGACCAGTCAGAAAGGAGAGCAATTCTGAAGGAGAAGGGGCTCCAGTAGCCTAAAAAATTCTGACCCATAGCCCCTGTTGGACTCCTCCCACACCCTGTATGGGAGTCATTTTCTGTTCTAATAAGGTTTATCTGTTTTTTCCCCCTCTGTGGCTGATGTTCCTCTGTTCCCATCCATCTTTAACTTTGTGTGTAAGGGGCCCTTAGGGTCTTTACTTTCACTCTCAGGGCAGTGTACCAGACATTTTGGCCTCCGTGCCTCAGATCTCTGTGTCTTTGCATCAGGGACGCTTAGCTTCTGGCTGTGCTTTCACGGGCTTCCCTCAAATCTGTCACAGGCTGTCAGAGGTCTCTCACCTTCCACCTGCCACTTCACTGTCCTGTCTGTGCGGGTCTTCTTTCCAGCATCTTTCTCTGTCCAGCGGATCTAGCTCTGCAGCGCCCTCAGACCTTAAGTTGCCTGTAACATGCTTGTCAAAGGACCTCAGAATTACACCAGGGCTTTGTTTTTATAGCAGGCAGATGCAGAGAGTAGGCGAAGTCCTTGACTGGTTACTGGGAAAAAGATGTGAGGGAGGGGAAGGCAAGAGTTATTAGCATTTCAAATATCTTGCCCAGGGTCAGATATAAAATAAGGGAGATAAATTATAATGGGTAGGTGTCTGACTATCATAGTGAGTTTATTTCACAAAGAAAATTTGCAGATAAGTCCAATTCATTTTCTTTTTCCTTGTTTTACCCATTTTTGATGCTGTAGCTTCAAGATGAACCAAGCATTTCACCTTGAAACCACTCTCTGAAATCAGTCTTTTGTGATGCGTGTTATTAATTATTTTATCGATCCAGCTAAAGGCAACTTCTCTTTATTTCAGCCAAAAGTTCGAGGTATAAAAACTGTAATAGCCGAACAGGTTTATTCCCAAGAAACTCGTGCGCATATAGTGCAAGAAAATAATTTTAGAACATTTGGAACTTACTATTCTTGTTACTGATTTTCTCTCTGTACAACCTAGTTTTCCTTCACAAAACACATAGATTTCATAAGTGAATAATGAAACAGGGTCCGCCTATTTAACTAACTCTACACTGGCACAGGCATGTATGTTTATTTACGTTGTTGCTAGAACACCAGGCACCCCTCCCCACTTTTCTGGTAAGCACTTCACAAATTTACTGTCACCCTTGGACATAAAATGCAGCAAAATTGATTCCTTTCCTTTTAGCATCAAGGTTATTCATTTCCAGTAGTTCACAGAGATTAGATGACAGCAGGGGTAAGAACCATTTTTGGTTTTGAGATCTCAGTCTATTATCCTTCCAACATTTAAGAAATAGAATAACATTATTTTTCAACATTAATTGATTCTTTTGAAGTTGATGACTTCTTAAGGGGTCATGGTTGAATTTTATTTCAAACATCATTCCAATTTCAGCTGCAATATGTTACCACCTCTCTGTTGGGAAATAAAGAATAACACTTCTAAAATAACATTATGAACAGGGTGGATTAGGAAGAACTAGAAAGCAGAATATCAGAAATGAGTTCCAAAACTCTGAGCAAATCCTTTAACCTTGCTGCTTTATTTATAAGAGGTCAGATTTTGTGCTGTGTGAATACTGGCTCCTTCTAGAAGGTAGAAAAAGAGTAGTTCCTTTATATACTGCACTTCATGTGCTGTAGAGATTCTTTTTTATTAATCATTTTATTAGTTTACATTTCAAATGTTGTCCCCCTTTGCTGTTTCCCCTCCACAACCCCTATCCCATCCTCCTCCACTTTGCCTCTATGAGTGTGCTCCTCCACCCACTGACCCACTTCAATACTTTCCTTGAGAAAATAAAACAAACAAACAAAAAACACTTAGGTAAATTGTTTTCATTTGCCCATTTACTCTTGTTATGCATTATATAATATTTTTCACATAGGTTTTATATTGTTTTAGAAATTAAATTTAATTGATGTACAGCATTCTACCATATATGTTGTCATCTTTGTTACCTACTGATTTGTTGTTAATATTCAGCTGTGATTTATATTTTTTCTTTACATTTCTGTATTTTCTTAAGATACTTAAATTGGAGTGAAATTTTAGGGTAGATTTACCTAGAAATTTTAAAACTTTTATTTTGATATTATATTTTTTTAACAGAAAGATTTCTTTAGCAGAGAGCTCCATCACAAGACTAGGAATTCAATTGTTTCCACTGTGTTTGGCATTGAGTATCAACTTAAATCAACTGGTAGGTTAAAATATGCTTGCAAGCATATGATTTATAACTCATTGACTAATTTTTCTCTTTGTTTTATGTGCATATAACATTTATATTTTTTGCTAGAGAAAATTATCAAAATGGTATTGAAAAAATTGATAGTTTTAAATTTGTTTGTATATATATATATATGTACATGTGTGTGTTAATGTGTGTTTGTGTGTATGTGTGTGTTTGTGTGTTTATGTGTTTATGTGTGTATATGTATTTCAGGTTGTCCGCCTGTTCCATAGGAAATTTCCCATGGAAGCCATAAGAGGATGTTTATTTGATAGCTTACAATTGTAAATACACATTTTTTGTTAGCTACCATGTGGGTGCTGGAAACCAAATTTTTGTTTCTGTAAGAGTAACAGATAATTTTAATTTTTAACCTCTGAGCAATTGTTTCAACTCAATTTTTAAAATATATAATATTTTGAATTTCTTAGATGTATTATGCATTATGCACTATGATCATCTACAAACCCACACCTTCACTCCAACTAACCCATATCCAATTGAATATGTGCACCTCCTAATTTTATATATTTTTCCAAAATATATTGAATATAGTTAATGCTGTCTATATGTATCTGAGTATGGGGCTACCCACTGGCGCATGAGCAAGCTACCAGGGACTACATGTGCAAACAGTTCTTCTGTCAGGGTTAGGGCTTGTAGGCCCCTCTTCATCATGCTGGAATGGTATCTGTCTGTCTTGCTCAGGTGCTGACCACCACAGCTGCTGTGAGCTGACCAGGGTAAAGGTCCTGACAGATTTGGAAGACTTGGAATCCCAGCAGACGATCCAGATCTTTGGTTCTTACAAATGTTTGGTCTTCTTTTCCCTGAGCTTTGGGGTTTGTGTTATAAAGATACCCATTTAGAAAGGTGGAATGTTTTTCATTGTTGGTGGGAATAAAGACTTGTGAAGTCACTTTTTTGTTTATTAGATATTTTCTTTATTTACATTTCAAATTTTACTTCTTCTGAAAACCCCCTATCCAATCCTGTCTCTCCCTGCTCACAAACGCACCTGTTCCCGCTTCCCTGTCCTGGCATTCCCCTACACTGGAGCATCAAGCCTTCATGAGACCAAGAGTCTCACCTCTCATTGATGTCCCATAAGGCCATCCTCTGCTACATATGCATCTGTAGCTATGGGTCCCTTCATGTGTACTTTTTGCTTGGTGGTTTAGACCCTGGGAGTTCTGGGGGTACTGGTTGGTTCATATTGTTGTTCCTCCTATGAGGTTACAAACACCTTCAGGTCCTTGGATTCTTACTCTAGTTCCTCCATTGGGAACGTTGTGCTCAGTCCAATGGATGGCTGTGAACATCCACTCCTGTATTAGTCAGGCACTGTCAGAACTTCTCAGGAGTCAGTTATATCAGGCTACTGTAAGTAAGCACTTGTTGGCATCCACAATAGTGTCTGGGTTTGGTAACCATATATGGGATGGATTTCTAGGTGGGACAGTCACTGGATAGCTTTTCCTTCAGTTTCTGCACCAAACTTTGTCCTTGTATTTCCTACCATGGGTATTTTGATTCCCCTTCTAAGAAGGAACGAAGTATCCACATTTTTTGGTCTTCCTTCTTCTTGAGCTTCATGTGGTCTGTGAATTCTATCTTGGGTATTTTGAACTTCTGGGCTAATATCCACTTATTAGTGAGTGCATGCCATGTATGTTCTTTTGTGATTGGGTTGCCTCACTCAGGATGATATTCTCCAGATCCATCCATTTCCCCAAGAATTTCATAAATTCATTTTTTAAAATAGTACTCCATTGTGTAGTTGTACCACATTTTCTGTATCCATTCCTCTGCTGAAGGACATCTGGGTTGTTTCCAGTTTCTGGCTATTATAAATAAGGCTGCTATGAACATAGTGGAGCATGTGTCCTTATTACATGTTGGAGCATCTTCTGGCTATATGCCCAGGAGTGGTATAGCTTGGTCCTCAGGGACTACTATGTCCAAATTTCTGAGAAACTACCAAACTGATTTCCAGCTGGTTGTACCAGCTTGCAATCCCACCAGCAATGAAGGAGTATTCCTCTATCTCCACATCCTCGCCAGCATCTGCTGTCACCTGAGTTTTTGAGCTTAGTCATTCTGATTATTGTGAGCTGGAATCTCAAGGTTGTTTTGATTTGTATTTCCCTGATTGCTAAGGATGTTGAACATTTCTCTAGGTTCTTCTCAGCCACTTGTATTCCTCAGTTGAGAACTCTCTGTTTAGCTCTGTACCCCATTTTGAAATAGGATTTTTGGTTCTCTGGAGTCTAACTTCTTGAGTTCTTTGTATATATTGGATATTAGCCCTCTATCAGATGTAGGATTGGTAAAGATTTTTTTCCAATCTGTTGGTTGCCATTTTGTCCTATTGACAGTGTCCTTTGCTTTATAGAAGCTTTGCAGTTTTATGAGGTCCCATTTGTCAATTCTTGATCTTACAGCACAAGTCATTGGTGTTCTGTTCAGGAAATTTCCCCTGTTCCCATGTGCTCAAGACTTTTCCCCACTCTCTTTTCTATTAGTTTCAGTGTATATGGTTTTATGTGGAGGTCTTTGATCTATTTGGACCTGAGCTTTGTACAAGGAGATAAGAATGGATTAATTTGCATTCTTCTACATGTAAATGGCAGTTGAACCAGCACCATTTGTTGAAAATGCTGTCTTTTTTCCACTGGATCGGATTAACTACTTTGTCAAAGATCAAGTGACCATAGGTGTGTATGTTCATTTCTGGGTCTTCAATTCTATTCCATTGATCTACCTGTCTTTCACTGTACCAATACTATGCAGTTTTTTTTTTTTAATCACAATTGCTCTGCAGTACAGCTTAAGGTCAGGGATGGTGATTCCCCCAGAAGTTATTTTACTGTTGAGAATAGGTTTTTGCTATTCTGTTTTTTTTTTTTTTGTTTTTTTTTGTTGTTGTTGTTGTTATTACAGATGAATTTGGAAACTGCTCTTTCTAACTCTATGAAGAATTGAGTTGGAATTTTGATGGAGATTGCATTGAATCTGAAGATTGCTTTCAGCAAGATGGACATTTTTACTATATTAATCTTACCAATCCACGAGCATGGGAGATCTTTCCATCTTCTGAGATGTTCTTCAATTTCCTTGTTCAGAAATTTGAAGTTCTTGTCATACAGATCTTTCACTTGCTTAGTTAGAGTCACACTAAGCAATTTTATATTCTTTGTGACTATTGTGAAAGGTGTTTCCCAAATTTCTTTCTCAGCCTGTTTATCGTTTGAGTAGAGGAAGGCCACCAACTTGCTTGAGGTGATTTTGTATCCAGCCACTTTACTGAAGTTGTTTATCAAGTTTAAGAGTTCTCTGGTGGAATTTTTTGGGTTGCTTAAGTATACTATCATATCATTGGCTAATAGTGATATTTTGACTTCTTCCTTTCCAATTTGTTTCCCTTTGATCTACTTTTGTTGTCTAATTGCTCTGGCTAGGATTCAAGTACTATATTGAACAGGTAGGGAGAGAGCGGACAGCCTTGTCTAGTCCCTGACATTAGTGAGATTGCTTCACATTTCCCTCCATTTAGTTTGATGTTGTCTACTGATTTGCTGTATATTGCTTTTACTATGTTTAAGTATGGGCCTTGAATTCCTGAATTCCTGATCTTTCCAAGATCTTTAGCATGAAGGGGTGTTGGATTTTTTTCAAATTCTTTCTCAGTATCTGATGAAATGATCATGTGCTGTTTTTCTTTTAGTTTGTTTATATAGTGGATTACATTGATGGATTTCCATAGATTGAACCATCCCTGCATCCCTTGGATGATGCCTACTTGATCATGATGGGTGGTCAATTTGATGTGTTCTTGGATTTGATTTTGGAGAATTTTATTGAGTATTTTTGCATCAATATTCTTAAGGGAAATTGGTCTGAAGTTCTCTTTCTTTGTTGGGTCTTTGTGTGCCTTAGGTATTAGAGTAATTGTGGGTTCATAGAACAAATTGAGTAGTGTTCCTTCTGTTTCCATTTTGTGAAATAGTTTGAAGCATATTGATATTAGGTCTTCTTTGAAGGTCTTGTAGAATTCTGCACTAAACCCATCTGGTTCTGGGCATTTTTTCTTTTTTTGGTTGGGAGACTATTAATGACTCGTTCTACTTCTTTAGGAGTTATGGGTCTGTTTAGATTGTTTATCTGATCCTGATTTAACTTTTGTACCTGGTATCTGTGTAGAAAATTGTCCATTTCATTCAGATTTCCCAGTTTTGTTGAGTATAGGCTTTTGTAGTAGGATCTGATGATTTTTTTGATTTCCTCAAGTTCCATTATGTTTCCCTTTTCATTTCTGATTTTGATGATTTGTATACTACCTCTGTGCCCTCTTATAAGTTTGGCTAAGGATTTACCTATTTTGTTGATTTTTTTTCAAAGAACTAGCTCCTGCTTTTGTGAATTCTTTGTATAGTTCTTTTTGTTTCTACTTGGTTGATTTCAGCCCTGAGTTTGATTATTTCCTGCCTTCTATTCCTCTTCGATGTATTTGCTTCTTCTTGTTTTAGAGCTTTCAGTTGTGCTATCAAACTGCTAGTGTATGATCTCTCCAGTTTCTTTTTTGGAGGCACTTAGAGCTGAGTTTTTCTCTTATCACTGTTTTCATTGTGTCCCATAAGTTTGGGTATGATGTGGTTTCATTAAACTCTAGAAAGTCTTTAATTTCTTTCTTTATTTCTTCCTTGACCAACTTATCATTGAGTAGAGTATTGTTCAGCTTCCACGTGTATGCTTTCTGTTGTTTTGTTGCTATTGAAGACCAGCCTTAGTTCACGGTGTTCTGATAAGATGCATGGGATGACTTCAATCTTCCTGCATCTGTTGAGGCCTGTTTTGTGACCAATTATATGGTCAATTATGGAGAAGGTGCCATGAGGTTCTGAGAAGAAGGTATAGTCTTTTGTTTCAAGATAAAAATATTCTCCCCCTCTCTCTATATATATGTATATATACATGTGTATATATATATATATATATACATGTATATATATATATATACATATATATATATATACATGTATATATATATATATATATATACATTTGGTTTACAACTTCTGTTAGTTTCACTGTGTCTCTGTTTAATTTCTGTTTCCATGGTCCGTTGCTGAGAGTGAGGTGTTGAAGTCTTCCACTATTATTGTGTGAGGTGCAATGTGCACTTTGAGCTTTAGCAAAGTTTCTTTTATGAATGTAGGTGTCCTTGCATTTGGAGTATAGATGTTCAGAATTGAGAGTTCATCATCTTGGTAGATTTTAGCTTTGATGAGTATGAAGCATCCTGCCATATCTTTTTTGATAACTTTAGGTTGAAAGTTGATTTTATTCAATATTAGAATGGCGACTCCAGGTTGTTTCTTGAGACCATTTGCTTGGAAAATTGTTTCCCAGCCTTTTACTCTGATGTAGTATCTGTCTTTGTCACTGAGGAGGGTTTCCTGTATGCATCAAAATGTTGTGTCCAGTCTGTTAGTCTGTCTTTTTATTGGGGAATTGAGTCCATTGATGTTAAGAGATATTAAGAAAAAGTGATTGTTGTTTCCTGTTATTTTTGTTGTTAGAGGTGGAATTATGTTCATGTGGCTATCTTCTTTTTGGTTTATTAAAAGAAGATTTTTTCCTGCTATTTCTAGGGTGTGGTTCCCCTTCTTGTGTTGGAGTTTTCCTTTTATTATCCTTTGTAGGGCTGGATTTGTGGAAAGATATTGTATGAATTTGGTTTTGTCATGGAATACCTTGGTTTCTACATCTATGGTAATTGAGAGTTTTGCTGGGTATAGTAGCCTGGGCTGGCATTTCTGCTCTCTTAGGGTCCGTATGACATCTGCCCAGGATCCTCTAGTTTTCATAGTCTCTGGTAAGAAGTCTGGTGTAATTCTGATAGATATGTGTGGCCTCCCGCCCCTCGGCTCCCATGCTGTTTCCAAAAGCAAAAGAAAGCTGTGACAGGCCCGGGGCTGAGACCACTTGCCTGTGGTGTGAAACACTGACTGCAGCTCCTGAGATCAAAGACTGACAATCAGCTCACTTCTGTTGGAACTGCGTTTGAAGTCCTTGATGGCTAAACAGACTGCCAGCGTCCTTTCGTCTGGTCTCCTGTTGATGTTAAAAGCTTGTCGGACTTTCTTTTCAAGATCCTCCTCTGGTCTGGTGTTTATGGTTACATTGGATTACCTCGTGTTTATGCTAAGATGGGCTGCTTTCGGTTTCCCCTGGGTCTCATTCCTGACTCTGGTTATTTTAACGGAGTTATCCTAAGTAAAGACACACACCTTGATACAGCTACCTGGCGTCCATGTTTTTCTTTCTCTCTTACCCGCTTGTGTTCACAGGTACTCAATAATCTCCAGTCCGAGAGCACCCAACAGAGTGAGGGTCCGCCGGCCGGACTCCCACAGATATGCCTTTATATGATACTTGACCTTTTTACCTTACTGCTTCTAATATTCTTTCTTTGTTTTGTGCGTTTGGTGTTTTGATTATTATGTGATGGTAAGAATTTATTTTCTAGTCCAATCTATTTTGAGTTCTGTAGGTTTCTTGTATGTTCATGGGCATCTCTTTCTTTAGGTTAGGGATTTTTTTTCCTATAATTTTGCTGAAGATTTTTACTGGCCCTTTAAGTTGGGAATCTCCATTCTCTTCTATACCTATTATCCTTATGTTTGGTTTTCTTATTGTGTTCTGGATTTGCTGGATGTTTTGGGTTAGAAGCTTTTTGCATTTTGTATTTTCTTTGACTGTTGTGTCAATGTTTTCTAAGGTGTCTTCTGCCCCTGAGATTCTCTCTTCTATCTCTTGTATTCTGATGGTGATACATCTATAACTCCTGACCTCTTTCCTAGATTTTCTATCTCCAGAGTTGTCTCCCTTTGTGATTTCTTTATTGTTTCTACTTCCACTTTTAGATCCTGGATGGTTTTGTTCAATTCCTTCACCTGTTTGATTGTGTTTTCCTGTAATTCTTTAAGGGATTTTTATGGTTCCTCTTTAAGGTCTTCTTCCTGCTTTCCTGTGTTTCCTGAATTTCTTTAATGGAGTTATTTATGTCATTCTTAAAGTCCTTTATCAGCATCATGAGAAGTGATTTTAAATCCAAATCTTGCTTCTCCAGTGTGTTGGGGTATCCAGGAGTTGCTGTTGTGGGACTGGCCTCTTATGAGGCCATGTAGCCTTGGTTTCTGTTGGTAAGATTCTTGCACTTGCCTTTTGCCATTTGGTTATCTCTGGTGTTAGTTGGTTTTGCTGCCTCTGGAGTGAATTTTTCCCATCCTTGGGCCTGTAAGCCTGTGTCAACACTCCTGGAAGACCAACTCTCTACTGGCAGGACCTATGCACAGAGGGCTTTGGAACAGCACCTGCTCCTGGGTGCAGATGGAGGCAGGAACGACCCTATCCCCGCTTCTCTGCCGTTTCTGCAGTCCTTTCACTCTTGGCTGGTCCTGCCTTAGACTGTGAAGTCACTTTCAAAGCTGTTTGAAGGCTACTCAGAAGTTATAAATATAACTACCATTTGACTAAGTTAAACCATTCATATACCTGAAGCATCCATTGTCTTAGTGTAGAGAGATATTTGCCTATCCTTGTTTTTGCTACTCTATTCATAGTATCTAGGAAAGGAAGTCAGCCTAAAAATACTTAATAATAAAAATGCTACACACACACACACACACACACACACACACATGCATAAGGGGACAATATTCAGATTTAAAGAATAAATTATGAAAATTTCAAGTAAATAGATGAAAGTAAAAAAATTCCAAAGAAGCCATCCTACACAGAGAAAGACTTTAGACCCTTATATTTTTGCTTTTAACTTAAAACACCAATAGAATCCATTAAACTAGAAAGGGACCATGAATGTATGAGTAAAAGATCTCAAGAGTGTGGGAACAGTAGAATATAGATGATATGAAGGAATGATTAACAGCAGTTTAGGTACCAGGGAGATGAGAATGTAGACAGAGGAATTATTGAGAGAGTACCTAACACTAAGGGTGCTTCTAAAAGCATATGGAAATCTTACTACTTTACAAGTTCACTACAATACCACTACTACTGCTGCTGTTGCTGCTATTACTACTACTACTACTACCACTACTAGTACTACTACTACTACTACTACTACTACTACTACTATTACTACTACTACGACTACTACTAGTACGTTTTGATGGAGGTGTTCACTTTGAGTTATAGGTCAGGATGTTCTCAAAAACTCCTGAATAGGCTACTGATATTGCTCTTGGTTATCTACTCAAGCTTGCCTGCGGTGAAGCCCTACTGCTAAAGATACCTTACCATTGAGTCATGGGACATGAATAAATCAAATGGATATTGACAAGCAAGTTTCCTCCATGCTGATTAACTTTCATAGTGTTGCAAACGGCTGCATGCTCCTATGGGAGAAAGGTGTTCAACAGTCTTACCCAGATGTATATATGTCAAGGTACAATCAAACCAGATTGGACTTAGATACCCATTTGTGTGGCATATATGCACATAGGCATCCACTTTCTGATTGTATTTTAACATTCCTCCTTGGGAGGAAGCTCATGCCTGGAGCTGTAAACCCAGCCAGGAAAATATAGCTGGGGCTCAAATGTTCATACCCCCTAGGAAAGACCCTTCTATTACTATTTTTCCTGAATGGGCATAATATCAAACTGCTTGGTAAATATTTATTTTTATACACAGAGATGTTACAACTCTCAAACTTTTTTAGAGAAGTTTCTCTGTGCAGCAGATGCAGTGAGTAGAGAGACTCTTAACTGGTCAAAGTGCAGAAGATGAGCTCAGCTATTCAGTGTTTTTATACAGCGGCATAAACAAACAACTTATTTTCTAACAGGTGGAGAGTACAAAGAAGTAAAGTAAACTTGTACTAGGTGAATTCATCATAGAAAAATTATTCTGTTTGTGTTCTCTGCATGCCACATTAAAGTAAAGAAATGTAAAATTCATGTATAAAGCTCACACTGGAGTTTGTTTCTATAATGGAAAGATTATCTCAAAGAACTTGAAAATACTTTTACTCAGAAGTATGCTTTCAAAAAAAGTTATATAATGGATTTTCTCTTCTAAATTGTATCATATACTGTACATTTAAATTATACTTATGCAAATTTCTAGTTAGCTACTCAACATCTTATTTTTAAGTTTTGACATTGTCTTAGGAAATTATACTGGTTCTTGCTTACTTTTTACAATACTTACTGTAGTGTAAAAGGTTGAGGACATATATTTCTGAATATATATATATATATATATATGTACACATACATATATATATACACACTAACATATATATGTGTGTGTGCTTGTGCATATGTGTGTGCTTGTGTGCATGCATGTGTGTGCAGGTGTCCATGGAGGTTGATATTCAGGTTCATAACTTGAATCTGGAGTTTAAATATAATTGTGAACGACCTGACTTGAGTACTGATATCTGAACTCCAGTTTTCATGGTTGATCCAGAAGCATCCTTGTCCTGTAAGACAAACTGTCCCCTTTATTATGGTTAAATAATATAGAAATTGCTACATGTCCATTTATCTAAAAGTCTTTCTCTTAAAGTTTTTAGCTATTTTGAAATGAGATACATCAAATATAAATATAACAAATACACTTAAATAACCAAACCAGAGGTCACGAACCAGGCCAATGACTCATCGCAAAGAACATTTGCAAGTAAAGATGCTTGGAAAAAAGGGTATATTGTGGGATACACCATGATACACTGAAGTTTCCTTGGCAAGATTTTGTTGTTGTTTTTTGTGTTTTATTCTTTCTTTCTTCCTTCCTTCCTTTCTCCCTCCCTCCCTCCCTCCCTTCCTTCCTTCCTTCCTTCCTTCCTTCCTTCCTTGTTTTCTTTTGGGGTACAAGGGTAGAGGGCAAACATGAAGGGAGATGAGTGCAACTGGGGTGCATGATGTGAAATTCAGAACCAACCAATAAAAGTTAAAATAATTAAATTAAAATTATAAGATTATGAGGAATCTTGAACTAAAACAAGTTGGGAGAAAAAAATAACAACCAAAAAGAGAAATAGATTTAAGAGAAGATGAAATACCCCAAAGTGAGAATGGATTTCTTCAGAGACAATATAACTTAGTCGTAAAATAGCAATCATCTAAAATTTTGGTAGCTTCTAAGGTTCTGTGTGTAACTTTACATGTGTGTATGCATGTGTGTATGCACTGAACCTAGAACTTGCAGATTTTCTAGACTAGCTCATCAGCAAGAACTAGGACCCCTGCTTTCACTTCTGAGCATGCTGGGATAGGGATTGCAGGTCTGTGCATGCTTCCTCAGTCCTCTTTTTATGTGGGTGCTGTTGATCCAAATTTATGTCATCATGTTATTCACCCAGGAAGAACTATACCAAGTACTTTTCAATGTTTACTTCTGTCTACAGAAACTTCATTTTTGAGACAGAAATTTACTATGCAGTCACATTTCACCAGAAGTTTATTTGTAGAGTAGGCTAGTCTCCAAATCTCAGAGATCTGCCAGCCTCTGACTCCAAGGTGCTAGGTTTTAAAGCATATACCACCATACTTGGCAGCAGGAACTATATCTTTGGAAAGTAATATAAAATGGCTTGAGCTCACTATATGGGTTTACACTCTAATAAGATCCTAATTGTACCCATGACACAAAGATATCATTACGATTTTATTGTAAAGGGATTAATAATCCTATGAGAGACAATTCTAATTTTCATCTAGTACAAGTGTCATAGTGTCTTAGCTACAGTTTTTAATGCTTCAGTGAAACACCATGAACAAAAAGCAAGTTAGGGAGGAAAGAGTTTATGCAGCTTATACTTCCACATTGGTGTTCATCACCGAAGGAAGTCAGGATCAATACAGAAACTCAAACAGGGCTGGAACCTGGAGTCAGGATCTGATGCAGAGGCCATGGAGAGTTGCTGCTTACTGGCTTGCTCCCCATGGCTTGCTCAATCTGCCTTTTTATAGAATCCAGGACCACTAGCCTAGGGGTGGTACCATCCATCATGATCTGGGTCCTACCACCTTGATTACTAATTGAGAAAATGCCTTGTAGCTGAATCTCATGAAGGCATTTCCTCAACTGAGGTTCCTTTCTCTCTGATATCTCTAGTTGGCATCAAGTTGACACAAAACCAGCACTACAAGTGTAGTGTGTAATATTAAAAAACAACACGTTATCGCAGGCTAGGCACCTGCCAGCGGTCTTGGTACTGAGAACGCATGTTTCCTTTTTGCCAAAGCCTGTTCCACCAAAGTTGGCTCTGCCTCTCCAGAGCCATGAAATAGCTCTCTTTTCCCTGCTGGCTGCTACCAAACCTGCTCAGCACTCTCAAATTTCCATGGCCAGCTGGGGCATATTCTCTCAAACCCACACTCTGCCACAGTTACCTTTTCCTGGAGCTCAGTTCGATAGCAATGGAAGGAAAACACCATAGAATCTTAGTTTAGAATCAACAGATATGACAATTGCTGGGCGAGGAATCTAGCATCCAAATTTCACCAATTATTCTAAGTTAGAAGTCTTCCGGTGGTAGATAATGGTGGATCTGTCACCTGAACTAACAGCCTCCCGCATACATCAGGTCTTCTAGCTCCTGCATTCCGAAAGGGCAGTCCCCTCCTCCTTCCTTCCCTCTTCCTCTCTCAGACCTGGAAGTCCTGCCTCTTTCTCTCCCAGTGATTGGCTTCTTGTATTTATAGTTTTAATCAATTAGGGGACAATTCCTCTACAACACAAAATTAAGAGTCTTTTATGCAGTGATAAAGCAACTTAGGGAAGGGTTTATTTAAACATACAGACTATAATATATCCTCTGGGGAATTCAGGGTAAAATCTCAAGGCAGGTACCTGAAGATGGGACCTGATGTAGAGGCAACGGAAGAGTGCGGATTATTGAATTGCTCTTTATGACTTGTTCATCTTGCCTCCTTATAGCACTACCAGTCCAGGGATAGCATCACACACAGTGAGCTAGGCACTCCCATATCAATCTTCAATAAAAACACTCACCACAGCTTGCTCAGAGGGCGTTCTGGTGGGAGAATTTTCTCAACCGAGGTGTTCTCTTCCAAAATAACTCTAGCTTAGGTCAAGTTGACATAAAAGCAGCCAAATAGGAAGTAAGATTTTCCTTTTTCTTGCTATAGACCCTTAATTTTCTTTTGTATTCTTCCTTAGCCATTACCACCATTGTGTGTACTAGTACTTAACATTAAGGGTTGCTTACGGTTGAAGGTCCATATTTTAACGTCCTTTGTGTTAAACATTTTTTGGTAGATTCTGCCTAGGTAGAGATTAAAATATTGATCTGAGTGATCTAAGGGGAACATGAGAAGTTCTGAACTTGGAGACCAGAAGATCATTATTGACTGGATATCTAGAGTTAATTTAAATCTTAGAACACTTAAGCACACATCACCAAAGTGTTCAGGTCTATGATGTCACATTCAACTATGTAAGTTCCCCTGCTTACTGTTAAAATATCAAAGGTTCCCTGATTTCACTGGGTGGTTGTTATCTTCACTTAACTTATGAATTAAGACTGAGATTCCTTTGGACAATGTGTATAAGAACACACTGTGTCTTTTCCTTCTGCTTGAAAAGAGCTGCTAAGTCTTCTTGCAGTCTGCAGGTATAACTGGTCTTGGCCTCAGTTGTTCTTGGGAGAATTCTCATGGTTCTCCTTAGGTATCATCATGAAAGCATAGAGTGGCAGCAGGGAATATCTACACGGATTTATGCTACAGAAAAGAAATTGCTGAGGCAATGTTTTGAATTTAATAAAAATGAGCTCTTACTTCAAACATGGGTCTTAAGAGGGGAGAACAAAGAGACATGTTAAACAACTACTGTGTACATCATTGGGTGAGTGTGGACTTCTCTAGAGATGTCTCAGTCATGTTCATCCTTATGGTGATGACCATATATGAACTGTGCTCTGAAAAGAAAGAATTTATGGTCAACTACCATTTGGCCCGTACCACCATATTGTTAAAAAAGAAAAGAAAAGAAAAAGCAACAGTTTCATACCATTATTTTCTATATTTGAATGAAAGGGACATTTTCTTTAGTATCTCCTATCAATTATAGATGTAATTTAGAAATCAATTTTGATAATATTGATATACTTAAAAACTTAGAAAACCTTTGGATTGACCAAAAAAGTGGGGAAAGAAAAAGAGGGAGAGAGGGGAGAGGAAAAGAGGGAGGAAGAAAAAGCAACTGAAACTCTATAGTAGTCATAAGGACACAGTACAGTAGTGTGGTATAATGAATGAGATCCTAGAATTGAATAAAATCAGGGGAAAATATAAGGATCTCTGATATATGCATATGTACATGAATATTAAGATAGCAAGTATCAATGTACATTGATATATGATTCTCTTTTACTAAGAAAATCTTTCTTAACTAATTAACACATTTTGAAAGATTAAAGTTATCTATAAATTCTACCTTTAACATATAGTATTCTAACTAATGAAATTCTGAGACATTGCTGTCGCTAAAGGCATGCATCCCCTGTATTCTCACAGCATTTAGTAATTATCTCGTAGGTGTGGATTAAAGCTATAGAAGAAACATGTGTACATGCACTCAGAGATAGACAGACAGGCAGACTGACACACACACACACACACACACACACACACACACACACCCATACTTATTCTCTACATTGAGGACTTTTAAATTGTAGTTACAGCAGTTAGTCCCATTTCTACTTTTGAACTTTTCTCACTTATCTAAGACATTTCCTTAGAGCATCCTATATTATTTAGACAAATTTTGTCTTATTGATGTCAGTTTGACAGGACTTTATTTTAGAGATTTACTTCATGTTGTTTTCCATCCTTCCACTTCTCAGTGCTAACTCTGCCCTTAGCAGGTACCTGTTGTCATTCACTCACAGATGTTGCCTGTAATTACTTCTTGCCTAACTGGAGCTTGTTTTTGCATCCAAGCGATGCCCAGAGAGGCAGCTTTCTGTTACTTTTAAATTTTTCTGTCAGATATAATTTGCAGCCTGTCAACTTGTTCAGATGGTTGATATTTATCCAAATGAAATTTTCTTTTATGTATTCTTTCATCAAAACTTTCAAGAGGCATATATGGCAAGCGCAAATAAGATTAATTCCCTGTGACCATAAGATTGATGTTTGATAACTATACAAGAGAAAATGGACAATAAATAGTAATTATGCTTTGTGGAAACTCCTAGGATAGAGCTGTTTATTAAAACCCATCAAAAGAGTTTGCTGTGAAGATGTACTTAAGAATGGTTGCTAGATAGAGATTCTATAAGGCGTGCCACTGAAAATGGCTCAAAAAAAACAACAACCCAGAGGGTGATAAACAGATAAGAGAAACTGCAGTGAGCTGAAGTTAATCTTAGTAAGGAGAAGCTGAAATGCATCTTGGGTATAATTAGGTAAAATGAAAGGTTGGATGTAATTGGGGTCAGACTATAAGCAAGAAAATGATGATTCTTTTCTGTGTTGTTTTACAGAGTTTGGCTGTGCCAGGGACATAATAGTGTTGGGTTTGTGTTTTCAAAAGATCATTCTAGGAATAGTAAGGAGACAAGAGTGAAAGGAATTAGGATCAGGAAGAACACAGTTGTTACTGCTAAGATTTAGTTGAGAATTTATGAGATAATAAATTTAGAGTATGGACATAAAAACTATAAGTCCTTAAAGACATTTTAATAAATAAATTGAGAAATAAGATTAAGAAATTTTGTCTAGGAATATATGGCTAGCCTGTATCAAGAGTAAAATGGATTACTATATTGTTCTGAGTTACAAGAAAGCTTATACTTCACAACAGTTATCAACATTATAGCTATAATAGATCCAGAAATAATTTTGAAGCTGAAAGTCTTATAGTGCTTGTGTCTGATTAAGCAATTCATAATATACTTCCAGAAAAAGTTTTGTGTCCTCTATTATGTTCAACAAAGTGCTCTTGTATTAATGGTTTAGGACAGTGTTCCAAAGTCTGCCATTCTCTACACATTGACCAGTTGTGTGAATCTCTGTATTACTTCCCATCTACTGCAAGATGACTCTCCTCTGATAATGGCTGAATGAGAAAGAATACCATTAGGAGTCATTTTATTGCTGCTTTACTATAGCAGAACAATAATATTTGGATTTTCCCTGGTCTATTTTGTCTCAAGTTCTTGGCTACCTGATCAGTGTCAGGCATGAGTTCCATCTCCTGGAGTGGCTTCAAATGCAACTAGATAGTATTTATGTCTAATGTTGCTCTAGCTTGACTTCTAATCCAACGTCAGCACTGTAAGATCTTCATCTTCAAAATTATTTCTGGATCTATGATAGCTATAATACTGATAACTGTTGTGATATATACATTTTCTTGCATCTCTGAACAATATAGCAATCCATTTTACTCTCTACAGGATATCCATAAATTCAGAGGCTGAATTTTTTCGTTTTATTTGTCAATACTCCCACATTTGTGTCACCATTGCACTAATGCATCTTGTGGCCAGGTAACCTCTGTAGATCACAGGATTGGAGGATTGGTAGTTACTTTTTCCCACCAGAAGCATGAAGAGTGCTATATAGTACCATGAATAGTCATCAATAAAGGTGAAAGCTCTAGTTAAGCTTCTGCTTGACTTGCCCAAGCTAAATGAGATATGTTAGTGTCATCTTCTGAAGTAGGGCCTTACCATCAATTTACAGAAAGCAATTAATATCCTAGACAATAGCCTGAATTGTTTTCAGATTTCCTTGGGGGCACTTTAGACAACAACTAAATTAGATGTAACCCATTTCTGACACTAAAGGTTTTACTTTGTAGCTAGAAACTTCACACTGGGCATTTGGTGATTCCATTCAGATTCCTTTCTTATTTGTACATATTTTAAGAATCTATAATAATAGGTTTCACATGAACTTTAGTGTTAGTTGTCCACCCAATAACCCTTCCCTTCCCTCCCTATTTCACCCTATCTCCTTTTAATCCTGTTCTAGTCTGTCTTCATGTGTTTCCATGACTTTATATTTTGTTTCCTCTTCTTTGGGATAACATACTCTATTCCTAAGCTCTGTGGTTGTACAGATTGTAGCCTACCTACTGAAGGCTTAAAGGCTAACAACTACATATAAGGTAATATATAACATTTATATTTTGGTTCTGATTACCTCACTTGGGGTAATTTTGTCTAGCTCCATTAATTTATCTCCAAATATAATGACTTTATTTTTAAATAATTGCACAATAATATCCCTTTGAGTAAATGCTTCACATTTCCATTATCAATCATCTGTTGATAGACATCAACACTATTGCTAATTTTTATTATGAAAAGAGAAGCAATGAATATGGATGAGCAAGTGCCTCTGTAGTAGGACATAGAGTCCTTTATATGTATGTACTCAAGAGTGGCATAGCTAAATCTTGAGGTAGATCAATTCCCATCTTTCTGAGAAATAACCACATTGATTTCCAAAGTGGTTGTAAAATTTTGCACTGCCACAAGCAATGGAAGAGTGTTCCTCTTACTCCACATCCTTACCAGAAAGAGCTGCCATTTGTTTTATTGATCTTGACCATTCTGACTGGTGTAAGACAAAATCTCAAAGTAGTTTTGATTTGCAGTTCCCCAATGGCTTAAGGATGTTGTACATTTCTTTAAGTGTTTTCAGCCATTTGCTTCATCTTTTGAGGACTGTCTGTTTAGATCCTTACCCCATTTTTCAATTTGGATTATTTGTTTTTCTTCATGTCTAGTTTAGTTTTATATATAAGTTAGATATTAACCCTCTATTCATGTATAATTTGTAAAGACTTCTTTTACATTCTTTAGCCGGTTGCTTTTATCAAATGATGGTTTCCTTTGCTATATAGAATGATGGTTTCTTTTGCTTTTCATTTTCATGAGGTCTCAATTATTAACTGTTGTCCTTAGTGCCTGTGCTATTAGTGTCCAATTAGAAAGTCTTTCCCTCTGTCACTAATTTAAGATTATTCCCCATTTTCTTTTCAAGTAGAATGAGAGTATCTGACCCTATTTTGGGTCCTTGAGCCATTTGGAGTTGAGTTTATAAATATGGATTTATTTGGAGCCACACAGTTAGTTCAGCATTATTTGTTGCAGATGCTTTCTGTTTTCCAATGTATATTTCTGGCTTCTTTGTATAAAATCAGGAATTCATAGGTGTGTGGATTTATTTATGACTCTTTAGTCCAATTCTATTTATTCATATGTCTGTCCTTATGCAATACCATGCTGTTTTCTTACTAAAAATTTGTAATACAACTTGAAATCAGGAATGGTGAAACTTTTAGCAGGACTTTTGCTAAGCAGGGTTGTTTTTGTGATCCAGGGTATCTTATATTTCCATATGAAACTGAAGATTGCCTTTCAATTTCTCCGAAGAATTGTGTTTGAGTTTTGACAGGGATAGTATTAATGTGCAGATAGCTTTTGGTAGGATGTCCATTTTCACTATATCAATGTTACAGATCCATGAGCATGAGAGATTTCTCACCTTTTAGATATTCTTTACTTTCTTTCTTTGATGTCTTAATTTATTATGCAAGTCTTTCACTTGCTTAGTGAGAGTCAGCCAATTCTATATGCATATGTACATTTCTTTGTATATAAAATATTTTATATACAAATTAATACATTTATATTTGTATATAAGAAAATTACTGACTGCTGTGTCATTCTTTTATCCTACTCTATTTCCAAAGTGTTTATCAGCTGTAAAGTTTTCCTGGTAGGGTTTTTAGGGTCTTTAATGTATAAAATCCTAACATCTGCTAATAGAGTTGTTTGATTTATTTTCCTATTTAGTATCAATATTTCATGCCATTTATTTGTTGATGCATGTATATGTGTGTGTATGTTAGAGATAAAGAGAAACAGAGACAGATACACACAGGGAGAGAGAGAGAGAGCGAGAGGGAGGGTGAGAGGAAGAGAGAGAGAGAGGGGGGAGGGTGAGAGGAAGAGAGAGAGAGACAGAGACAGAGAGGTTTTCTTGTTTTTGTTCTAGAGCTTTCAGGTATACCATTAAGTTGGTAATATGAAATCTCTTCAGTTGCCTCTTAGAACTGCCTTTATCATGTCCCATAGTTTTTTTTTTTATCTTTTTCCCCAAGTCTCAACAGTGATCATCACCCGAATGAGATTCTATGGAAGTCAACATATACTTATTGTTTGTTTTTATGTCCATCCAATTCAAAAGGTTTTAATTTCCTTCTCAATCTCTGACTAGGACTGTTTTTCATTAAATAATGGATTGTTCAGTTTCCACAAGTTTGTATACTTCCTGTTGTTGTTCTCACTATTATCATCCAGCCTTAACCCATGGCACTCAGATAGGGTGTAGGATGTTATTTCAATTTTATTATCATTTGAGACTTGCTTTGTGCCCAAGTATGAGGAAGTGTCATGCAATAATTAGAAGAAAGTATATTCTTTTGTGTTTGGGTTAAATGTTTATATATAAAATTAAGATAACAATAAATATATTATATATCAAGTGGGCATATATGTAGAAATTATCATACACACACATTTGCTCATTTGATATATGAAACGATTTCTCTGTTTAGTTTTTGTCTGCATTACCAGGTTACTGGTCAGAGTGGAGGAGTGAAGTCAACCACTACTTGTGTGTGAGGGTCAGTATGCAATTTTATAGGTAATAGTGTTTCTTTAGTGAACTTGTGTGCACTGGTGCTTTGTGTATATATATTTTAAAATTGAAATACTTTGATGAGTACATAGTTTTCTACCCCATCTCTTTTTGTTAGTTTTGGTTTGATATCTATTTTGTCAGACATTGAAATGTTTTTTCCTGGAAATTTTTTTGGTCCATTTGCTTGGAATATCTTTCCAGTCCTTTTACCCTGAAGTACTTTCTATCCTCTATGCTAAGATCTCTTTCTTGGATTCAGCAGAATGGTTTGTTCTGCTTTTTAATCCCATCTGTTAGTCTATATCATTTTACTGGGAAATCTAGACTATCAGTGTTATCAATGGGCAGTGTTTATTGATTCCTGTTATTTTTTGTTTGATTTACTAGTCTGGTTGTATTTAGTCTTTTTTTTTTTCTTTCTTGAGTATGGTTAACATCTTCAGATGGAAATTTTCCTTCTGGCACCTTCTGTAGAGTTGAATTGGTAGATAGACCTTGCCTAATTTGGTTTCATCATGGAATGATTCCTTCCCTCTGGGTAATTGTTTTTGATAGTTTTGGTGGTGGTAATAATCCAGGTTGGCATCTGTGGTCTCTTGCAGTTTGTAGAACACCTTTTCATGTGCATACTGGCTTGGCCCTGCCTTTATGTGTAACTTTATTTTCTTGAAGGTTTTAATATTTTTTCTTTGCTTTGTATGTTCAGTGTCATGGGGAATTTCTTTTTTGATCCTGTCTATTCTGTATCCTCTATGCTTCTTGACCTTGATAGGAATCTCATTCTTTATGTTAAAGATATTTTATTCTATGGTTTTGCTGGAAATATTTTCTGTGCATCTGACCTGGATTATTTATTCCTCCTCTGTTTTTCTCATTCATATATTCTTTCTTTTCCTAGTGTTCCACATTTCCTGGATGTTTCTGCCTGGACTTACTGGTTCACAGGAGGGAAGATAGCTGGGTTCTCAGCTAGGTGAAGTCTCCAGAGAATGGAGGTAGGGTGGGAGGATTTTCTTTAAATGTTGTTGCTGTTGCTGGTGTTGTCATTGTGTGCCTTGAATTTAAACTAGTATAAAGAATTTTTCTATAATGAGAAAAAGTAAAAGTGGAAATATTGTTTATAAAAAATTCTTTTTATCATCATTTGTTTTAAAAGTTTAACTGATAACTGAATCCAAAGGCATTTTTATTTGGAGAGCAATATGGTTGCAAACAGTTTAAACATAAAGCACACATACATATTCCCAAATATTTGAATACAACCTGATCAGTCTTTTCATAGTTTACTTGTATGTACATGCTTTCAAGCCATTTAATATCAAAAGCAATTTGGTATATTCTTCTCCAAAGAAGACTATTTCTTCTACTCCCAGAATTCCTTAGTCACCTTTGTTTTTTATTTAGAGTTGAGGCCGCATGAACTTCCTTTCTTCTATTGTAGCACATCTATTGGCATTATCCTTGCTCTGATCATTTTTAGACAGGCTCTTTAGTGTGACTGTATGCATGTAACTTCTCTGATATTTCTAGGAGACACAATCTCCTACTTCTTTCCTATTTCTCTGGCTCTTAGAACCTTTTAAACTTTTCTTCTACTATGATTCCCTAGACCTTGGCGCAGCAGTTGTGTTGTAGATGTTTCAAACGCTGGGACTGGCTGGGCTCCACAACTCTGCATTTGAATCTGTTGTGGTGTCTTGTAATAGACTCTTTCTGTTACAAATAGTGTTTCCTTAATGAGGGGTGAGAACTACACTTTAGAATGTTTTAGGGATTACACTAGTTTAGTAAAGTGGCAGGTGTAGGTTCTTCTCCAAGATCCATAACTTTTTTAGCTCTGGGTAGTTGGTAATGCCTCTTGTACCAGGCATGATTTTCCTCTTGCTGGGTGTGTCTTATGTCCAGTTTGAGAACTGTTGTTTACCTCTGAAGTATGCATGTGACTATTATACCCTTAGTGATATCATTCCATGCTGGTCATTATTGAGTTTTATAGGAACCATAGCTAGGTTGACAATTAGTTCCTCCTCCCTTGGAAGCTCACATGATGCTTTTGTGCACTATGAAAGCTAGTCATAAATGAGAAGGTGTCTTAGTCAGGATTTCTATTCCTGTACAAATATCATGACCAAGAAGCAAGCTGGGGAGGAAAGGATTTATTCAGTTTACACTTCCACATTGCTCTTCATCACCAAAAATGTCAGGACTGGAAATCCAGCAGGTTAGGAGGCAGGAGCTGATGCAGAGGCCATGAAGTGATGTCACTTGTTGGCTTGCTTCCCCTGGCTTGCTCAGCTTGCTTTCTTATAGAATCCATGACTACCAGCCCAGGGATGGCACCACCCACAATGGGTCCTCCCATTCTTGATCAATAATTGGGAAAATGTCTTATAGCTGGATCTCAGGGAGGCATTTCCTCAAGGGAGTTTCCTTTCTCTATGATAACTCCAGCTTGTGTCAAGTTAACACACAAAACCAGCCAGTACAGAAGGCTTCCAGTTCAGAATTTGGTTCAATTCTTTTGGTTGTCCCTTGTTAGCTGTATGAGCATGAATAACTTGTTTAAACTTTCCATGTATCGTCATTATAGACTAGGAAAAATAATGGCATCTTTTCTATAAGGTTGTTAAAAATACAGAGAGATTGCAACTTCCCAATATCATATAATTAACACATAGAAAATGACAACTGCATATGTTTGTTAAGTATTAAATACAGTTAACGATAAGAGGGACTCTTCTAAAGAATTCCCCTCATCTTGTAATAATAGCTGCCACTACCACAATTTTTGGAGGTAAGTAAGAAATATATACTCCAATATTGTTTTCTTCCCAAAGATACTGATTATCTCACTTAGAAAAATATGAACCCTCCCAATATTTCTTACTATTTAGTGTAAAATATGAAGGATTTTGAATGTTTGAAAAAGTGATATGTTTAGCAAAACTAAATTGTTTGCCCACATTTTGTATAGTTTGATATATAAAGATTATTATTGGTGTTTTTCAGTTTCTTATAGTCTGTCTTATCAACAAATAGTGTGACTTTTGAAGGTCAAAATGAAATAAAAATATTTTCCATCAGCTAGTTCAGTCTCTTTTAAATGGCAAAGTGTCTGGCAATTGCTTTACTGAAAATTTAATTTTCTTTTCATATCTTTCATGCTCCATGGTTATATAAATGACCTTGTTTGCAATCATGCTTTTCCCTAGATAAAAGTCCTTTGGGTTCAGTCATTGGTTGAACATTTAAAATAAATACTGATAGAGTTTTTACAGGCAATATTTTTGCCATTTACATATTCTTGTTATAGTAAAATTCTTTATATTATCTTAAAATTAATTTTCTCTGTCAAATATTTTCATATTGCCATTGTTCAAAATTTGTTTTCTCAACATCATTGTATTGATTTTCTTTTTCATATAATGGAAGAACTAAGAAGTATATAAGTATAAAATAAATGAGCTGTTTTATAAATATGAGAGAGTTTTCATAATCACTTGCTAATTGAACTGGATGTTTCTTCACCTAAATGTAAATTTTATGTTGCACTGCAATTACAATAGGCATATTCACGTTTTTTCTTCATAAATTATCACTTAAAAATAAAATATACTCAATATAATCTGATTTCTTATGTTTTTTAATCAATTTTATAAAGAAAAATGTTATTTTATTTTATAATTTTGGTATAATTATCAAAAATACTTGTGTATTCCCTTTAAAAATATCTTACAAGTTCCTGAACAGAGTACCCAATGGCTCAGATTTTAAGATCAACAATTGATTAATGGAAACTGAAAAAATTCTGTAAGGCAAAGGACATTGTCAATAGGATAAATCGGCCACCTGCAATTTGGAAAAGGATGTTCACCAACCTTACATCTGACAGAAGGCTAATATCCAAAATTTATGAAGAACTCAAGAAGTTAGATACCAACAAAAGTTAGAAACCAACAACCCAAATAACCCAATTAAAAAATGGGGTACAGAACTAAACAGAATTCTCAACAGAAGAATCTCAAACAGCTGAGAAGCACTTTAAAAAGTTCAAAATACTTAGTCATCAGGGAAGTGCAAACCAAAACAACTCTGAGATTCCACCTTACACACATCAGAATAGCAAAGATAAAAAAGTCAAGAGACAGCACTTGCTTGCAAGGATGTGGAGCAAGGTGGGGGGCAGCCCTCCATTGCTGGTAAGAGTGCAAACTTAAAGCACTTTGGGAATCAATCTGGAGTTTTCTTAGAAAACTAGGAATAGTTCTCTCTCAAGACATAGCTGTACCATTCCTGGGCATATACACAAAAGATGCTCCATCATCTCACAAGACACTTGCTTAACTATGTTCATAGCAGCTATATTCATAATAGTCAGTAACTGGACACAACCTAGATACTTTTCAACTGAAGAATTGATAAAGAAAATGTGGTATATCTATAAAATGGGGTACTATTTAACTATTAAAAATAAAGGTATGAATTTTGCAGGCAAATGGATGGAACTTGAGAATATTATCCTGAATAAGGTAATCCACTCCCAAAAGGATATGCATAGTATGTAATTACTAATAAGTGGATATTAGTCATAAAATACAAGTACTATGTTATACTCTGCAGATCCAAAAAAGCTAAACAAGAAGGAAGGCCCAAACAAGGAAGCTCACATCTCACTTAGAAGGGGGAATAAAATAGTCACAAGAGGCTGATGGAGGGAGAGAACTGGGGAGACTAGGTAATGGGAAGGGGGATAGCAGATTCAGGATCAGGTGTGAAGAAGTCCAGCAGAGATGGCTAGATGGCCATGAAAATGAATGGAAATCTCTAACTGACAGGGGTGTGGAGGTGGGGGGGCATCTTCAGGAGGAGACATGGCCTAGGACAAGTGAGCTCCCCACCCCCAAAAATCAATGATGATGACTTAAGCTGTGGCTCACTACATTGGGGATATGGAAACTGAAAAGGCTACTTCCGCTATCCAGACAGGAATTCCAATGCAGTGATAGAGACACCAACCCATCCACTATACTTTCAACAAAAAATTTGTTTACAAGAAATGCAGGCATAAGGGAGGGTGCAGAAACTGAGGGCATGGCCAATCAATAACCAGCCCAACTTGAGATGCATCCCATGGGGAAGCACCACTCTTTAACACTGTTAATGATACTCTGTAATGCTTGCAGACAGGAGCATGCTGTCCTCTCAGAGGCTCTACCCAGCAGCTCACTGACACAGATACAGACACCTACAACCAACAAATGGATAGAGCTTGGAGATTCCCACAGAATAGGAGGAAGGATTATAGACCCCGAAGGGGATAGGAACTCCACAGGAAGACCAACAGGGTCAACTATTCTGGACCCTTGGGGGCTCTCAGAATCTAGACCACCAACCAAAGAACATAATGGGCTGGACCTAGGCCTCCCCTCACATATGTAGCAGATGTGCAGCTTGACCTTCATGTGGGTCCTGAAAGACTAGAAGAGGGGCTATCCCAAAAGTTGTTGCCTGTGTGTGGAGTATGTTCTACTAGCTGGACTGCCTTGTCTGGCCTCTGTGGGAGAGGAAGTGTATAGCCTCTCAGGTATTTGAAGTGCCAGGGTAGGGGGGATTCACAGGGGGTCTCCACCTGCCCAGAGGAGGTGGGTAGAGGGGGGAAGGATTGTGGGAATGGGTGACTGGGGGGAAGGATTGTGGGAATGGGTGACTGGGAGGTGATCAGTGAGTGGGATGTAAAGTGAAGAAGTAAAATAATAATAATAATAAAATCATCATATTTGTTTTTCTGGAAACATGGGTTGATACATGTAAATTCAGTACTTTGGCAAGGTTGGCCAAGTACCAATGATGTTCCTGTCTCCACCTCATGAATGGTGCGACAGGAGAGATCATCTGGTAAAATGTGGAATTTTCTGTAGATTAGTCTTTGGTTCCTTTCCCTGTGAATTACCCAGAGTTCATTGAGATATTTCCCATTGAAGTGATACAGTAGCATGTGCTTTCTGAAGGAAGTGTCCTAACTTTTGGGGCTATTGTCTTAAAGGGCCACTACCAATAGTATTTTCCAAACTGTTTAGTTTTAGTTAATATTCTCACTCTGGAGAGTGATAGAGAGGAAGAGGGAGAGGAAAAGGGGGAGGGAAAAGGAGAGTGAGAGGTAGGGGTAAGGGGAGGGGGAGAGGTGGCAGAGGGGAGAAGGAGAGAGGAAGGGAGAGATAGAGGAAGATTGGGAGAGAGAGAAAACAGGTGTAACATGAGATGTGTGTTTAAATTTCATGATATTTGCTTTCACAAAATTCACATGTTAGACATTTATGCAAATGCCTTCTTAGCTTCCCAAGTAGAATTTCCATGGCAGAAAATAGGTATTTGAAAATAGTCATTTTTTTTGTTGTTGTTGCCTAACAACATACCATAATTTTTGTCATCAAAGTTCTTGGGGAAAAAATGAGATAGGTAAAAGATGTGAAAGTAAGAAAAAAACAAAACAAAACGTCATGCTGGCATTCAAGGAAATACCAAGAACTGTTCTTTTCAGGCTAAACGTATTGAGGACTGGGCACTTCACAAGGACCTTAAAAACAGCTGTACTGGCCTAGAAAGTCTGTGTGTTAGGGCTTGAAGTGGAGGGAGCCTCGCTGAGTTAAGCCACCATGCTGAGACTGGGACTTGAAGTGGAGGGAGCCTCCCTGAGTTAAGGCACCATGCTGAGACTGGGGTGGTTTTCTTGTGCTAGGCAGACCAGAAATGAGCTGAGATTTGTCAGCCATTGAAGGTAGGGACTGAAGCCGCAGTGCAGTTCTGTGCAGAGTATCTTCAGAGTTGGAGGCTCAGAGGTAATGCTTTGGGAAGCAAGGATCCTCTCAGTTTGATACGCTATGCTTTGGTTTCAAACATTTCTCCAAATGTGCTATCATGTGGGTATATCGGCACAGTTTCTTGAAAGTGATGTTGCTTTAGTGGAAAGTTGTGTACAGCTAGGGTCATTGACCATCTTGTTTTTTCATGGAAAGGCCCTGTTCTCTCACCCTAAATCCAGCTTCTGAAGAAACAACATAGCTTCAGGCAAACCAAGAGTCTTGGCCACCCTAAATAATTACATGGAAATAACACTTTTTCTTGCTCTACTGTTTGTTGGCTTGTTTTCCTCAGAAAACTTTTTTATC
Source organism: Mastomys coucha (assembly GCF_008632895.1). Taxonomy (NCBI): domain Eukaryota; kingdom Metazoa; phylum Chordata; class Mammalia; order Rodentia; family Muridae; genus Mastomys; species Mastomys coucha. The sequence continues at coordinate 120,113,133 of NW_022196896.1, forward strand.
CGAGGCTACTACTAACATAGGCAATGTTGTCCACCTTTTGACAACACTGCGGTCCAATATGTTTAGACAGCCTTTGCATTGTTGGTAGTGGGGATGAACTATGGTTATTTATTTTTCACATTTAGGAGGGTCTTTTCTCTGTGTGCATAAAATTCTTTCTAAATGTCTCATTAATCTTCACAATGTTAATATTAATTAATAGTTGTTGGTAGGGAACCAAAAATGACAACTCCAGGTAGTGAAGACTCTTGTCACTCAAATAATGACATTATATTACTTCATTTACTATGATTTTATAATGACATTATATTACTTCATTTACTATGATTTTATGGCAGCAGTCTGAAGTTGAGTAGGATTTTGGAAAGGGATTGAAAAATAAACAACAAAAAACTGTATTGAATATAAATGCATCCAAATGTAAAATATCGACCATGATGTTTAAGATGGAACTGCACATGGTAATTTTTCTCCCGTTTTCATTTACAGTACAGTACAGTTTCAAATGCTCTTCATCTTAGGCAAACATTTATAATTTTTCAAACTTTGTATATGTTTTTTCAATGCAGAAACAGGTAAATTCAAAGCTGAAGGGAGGCCACAGATGATTTGGCCATCAACACTGATAATTCAGCTTGGCAACTACTTTTTCAGATAAGGGTGGCTACCATGGAATAGTCACAAGCGTTCTGGACTGAATTTTCACTTCCTTCATGTCCCATTGATTATTGAAGACAGTCAACATGTCTTTTCTTCACTCCAGGACTTGTTCTTAGATCTTGAAAACAAACGGTGGGGTAGAATTGAGTATTTGTAGGGTGGTCTTAGGTTCTAAGACAATGAAGCCAGGTTCTTAGACAGTTTGGTCTCAGGTAGGATAAAAAATCCAAGCTCCACATGGGCTTTCTTTAGTGATTCTGTTCTATTTTCATGTCTTTACTTGCTTTCATTATTCCATTTTTCTGTTTTTGTTTTCAGAGTTCATTAAATGATAGGCTCTTTAAAGTCCTTCAGGGTGCTATTATTTGCTATTTTGGAGTTTTCTTGTTCTTTAGTTATATAACATTTCTCAGGGCCTTATATAGTAGGATTAGTGAGTTCTGTTGAAGACTATTATCCTGCATGCCAATAATTGCGGTTTTGTACTGTTCTCTGGGTATCTCAGGTCGGGATGATTGCATTGATTCTACGTGGTGATAATTAGCATTGCCTTCATAGGGTAGAGGTAGCCATTTTTGCTTTCTGTTGCACTCTCTTGATCTTAGGAAAACGTGATGATTGTGGATAGCGTGGTTGGATGGACTTTGTGGGTCTGTGGTGACAGAATTGAGTAGAGAGGTGGGTTAGAGGAAGAGCTGAGGAGAGCCTTAGGAATGAGTAAGGGGATCCTCTTCCCACGTAGAGGAGCAGTGCTCAGGGAGCTGTAAGTGTGACCCTAAGAGAGGATGCTGTCAGTGAGTTACAGTGAGGCCTTGAGCATCAGGGATGAAGGTCTATGCCGACCCTGGGGCTGAACTTTGAGTTAGAATCTGCAGTAGGTGGAGCTGAGATAGGAGAAGAGGCACGTGTAAGAAGGTTGTCACCTAGCTGAGGGTGAGAGTGGAAAAGGTCCTGAAGCAGGACAGGAAGGACAGAGTGGTTCATCCATCTGAGTCCAGTGTAGAGAGTGTTTCTAGCTATTGGCAACTGACACAAAGGGGTGGGGGAAGGAGGAAAGCTGGGTTTGCAGTAAGGTTTAGTGCGGTCCCTAGGGAGGGAAGCGGGGTAGGGCAGAGGCCTCTAACTATCTGTCTCGGGGCTGGAGACGAGGCTGGCAAGATTGCAGTGGAGAACAGGAAAGAGACCAGAGATGCTGAGTCCCAGCCCAGTGTGGCCACTGAGGATCTCAAGTAGACATTGTGTCTAGGCATTGGTAGTGGACACAAAGCTGAGTTTTCTGCAAGGATTGGTATGGTCCTCAGGGACTACAGGTAACTAGGGAGGCGAGGCTTCTGCAAGCACCTGTACAGGGGCTGAAGAAGAGACTGGATAGTCTGTCATGGAGGGCAGAAAGGAGAGTGGAAATGATTTTCTCCAGTCCAGGCCAGGTGTGGCGACTCTAAAATGTTCTTAACTGACAGAAAATATCACTCACCACATCACAAATAATCCTAAATCAAATCGCTGCTTGTCCTGTCAACTAATAATTGTCATCTCCGCTTGTCAGGCTGCTTTCCTCTTTGTTAGAATGGCAATAATCTTCTCCTTGTAGGCAGAAAACATTGCTACAGGTTTTTATCATTTTGTTTGCACATTATTTCATAGACATTGAAAATACAGCCATTTGCAATGTACGGCTAACAGCGCTGGTTGTGTGAGGAAATGATGGGGACGATCAAATAGAAATCGTTTCTGGGTTCCCAAGCTGGCGATTTGTCCATTAGTAAGCTTCTCACTGTAGTATTTCAACTCCCCCTGTGTCAGGTTTTATAGCAAGCATTCCGTCCCGGGTAGTGGTACCATTTCATTCCGCTATATAATTAAGATAGAATGCACACACAAGTGATTTGTAGTACTCGAGAAATGGTAATTAAGCCTGCTACTTTCACACTGCCAGGTATTTATTTTTCTCCTCCAACATTTAATGAAACAAACTGTTTAATTACCTGAGAAGCTATATCTGTCTCTTAGGAATTAAAGTTTGCATCTAAGTGAAGGTGAAAGTAGTCGTTCAAGTGAGTTACTGGTCAAGCAAAGCGCTTGACTAAGAAAGCTCCTACTATTCATCCTGTGTAACACACATTAAATAGAGATTGCATAGATGCTGTAAGAATTTCTTCTCAGTATGGGTGCTTACTTATGTTTAGTGAGTGAATGTGTGGGAGTGTGTGTGTGTGTGTGTGTGTGTGTGTGTGTGTGTGTATGTGTGTGTACATGTCCATGTGTGCATGTGTGCATTTGTGCCTGGGTGGCAGACAGGACAACTTGCAGGAGCCCTTCTCTCCTACAGTGTGCTTCTCAGGGTCTGAACTCACATCCTCAGGTTTGGTAGAAAGTGCCATTATCCACAGAATCATCCTTTCAGAGATTATAAGGCTTTCTTAAGTTTTTTGAATTCCATATCAAATTCTTCTGCGGATCACAAATCCCAATGGGGAATTTCTTACTGGGTGCTATTGTTGGTCTTACCAAATCTTAATAGTTTTAAAGCATTGCATCTTGTAAATAACCCAGAAGGTATAAAGAAAAACAAAAACAAAGACATTTCAAGCATTTCAGTGATTTTAGGTTGTACAAAAGCACACTCCATACTGGTGGGATTGTATCCTTTTACAGGGTTATTATCTATTGTCTTATACTGATGTCAAGAGTATGGAGTTTATAAATAACAAGTAAAACTGTGACATTTTAGTTTTGACAAGATCCAATATGAAAACCTCTCTAAGAAACTTATTTAGATAGGAAAAACATAATAATACATTGTTAGAGACACTATCTTTTAAATCTCTAATTCTATAGACTAACAATAGCTATTTTCTACATAGATGATTCAAGTATCTCTCAGGAGACACACTTTCTTTAGAAGGACTCTTTTTAGATGCAAATGCATATTATAATTTCCAAGGGGGAAACATTGTTGTTATAAGCAAGTGAGAAACAATGCATAGAATATAGTGTGACATATTTTTACCATTTTACCCAATTCATATAATCTGTGTATACAAAGCATAGAAATCTAGGAGCAAGTGATTCTACATTTGCTGCTGACATTTAAATGTGGAAATGGCATTATTTAATATTTTCTCTAACTGTCAACCAAATGCTCTCTGATATTATACTCTAATTTTGCACAGTACAGAATCGGGTGTCATAGATGACAGAGGGGGTGAGTTGCAGGCTTAGTTTAATGTCTCACTTTACTCATTTTCTAGGTGTTGAGATAGAAACATTCTAAAAAATTCACTCCAATGCCTATGAATCTTCGTAAATGCAAATTCTATTGGCTTTAACATTCAATTTTCTAGCAAGTTTGAAAGGTTTGAGATTGTACTTGAAAATGCCTCCTTTTTTTGGCAGTCAACAATAAATATTTGCCAAGCAGTCTACGACATTAGTATTAAATCCTAGTAAAGCCACAATTCAGTGCGTGAAGATTAAAATATAGATTCTGTTCACAGTTAGCAATGTCCTCTTTGTATTTAGTGTGCCAAATACAGAAACCTTGACATTTTTTGCTGCCATCTTATAGCAAAAAACTAGTCCACAACTCATTATGTAATCTACTACTATGTGTATATCAATTTAAACTTCCCGTCACTCAACATATCACTAATTGCTTTATTAAAGAAGCGTCTGTAAGGTTTGAGGGATGACTCAGTAGTTAAGAGCACTGGCTGTTCTTTCAGAGGTCCTCAGTTCGATTCCCAGCACCCACATGGCAGTCTACCATGGTCTGTAAATGTAGTGCCATGGGATCTGATGCCCTCTTGTGATATGCATGCATACATTTAGACAAACACCTATATATGTAAAATACATAAATAAAACTTTTCTTAAAAAGAAACATAAACCTGTTACTAAAAACAAACAGGAGATATCTGTAGATCACTTATGTTTTGTTGTATTTTCCAAGGAAGGGTTATAGCTGTGGCCCTTTCTTGGTTGCCACTCTCGCCCTTCTTTCTTTCCCCCTCACTGTAAAAGTCATGATTATTCTTTATCTTGCCTTCTACAGTCTCATTATCCCTTGATTTCCCATTTATAGGTTGGAGTACTTTCCTGTGTCTAGCTATTATTGTCAGCTGGCTTTTTCATCTGTCATGCTGACCCATTTTTCTTCTCCTGAAGTCCTCCATCAATTTTCCGTTGCATTGAACATCAAGTCTGCAAAATTCTCATTACTTCCTGAGTCCTTTTCACCAGGAAGAGGACACTATTTTCCCCTCTGCATTGCCCTAGCTCCTAGCTCCTTCTTTTTACTTCAAATTCATCTCTACAGGTGTAGATGATTTAAATCATTAACATTTAAAATATATTTGTTTTCTAATGCTATGTGCAATATCATTTTCTTTCTTTCTTTTTTTTAACAAAGCACATATTTGTCTTTCACATTCTCCTATCTGGTACATGATCTGAATTTCAGTTTTGTTGATTTCTACAATCATTTTGACAGAATAAAATGGGATTTTCTTGCATTATGGTTCCATCTCTCTTGTAGCAAGCAATTAATGGAGAATGATGAATATCTTTAGGGAACCTACACAGGTCCATCACCACCAAAGATGTTACAGAAAATATTTTATCATCCATCCAGTTCTTGGTGTCTATATTAGCCAATTGTTTATACATTATATAGAAAATTTAGATGTTTGTGCTTTCATTTTGAAGTTTGAAACTGCTGAAATATTTTTCTTTGAAAATACAAAGTGATACGTTTTGATTGTTATTGTTGGTCATGATATTCTTAAGAGCAAAGAATGTGCTAACCGATTACTCAAAAAAAATTAAAAATAGTTTAAAATCAATGTCATCTTTAATTTATTTTGAGAAACTGTAATTATGACATTTTTTTCCTTCCCTTTTTTCTATATTCTTCTGTATGATTCTTCTTGTTCTTTTTCAAGTTCATGACCTTTTATTTTTTCATTAATTATCTTTACACACTTATTTTGGGTGCATGTGTCTGTTTGTCTACCGATCTATCTGTCTGTCTGTCTGTCTATCTATCTATCTATCTATCTATCTATCTATCTATCTATGTGATCTTAAATACATAAACACAACCTACTTGGTTTGTACAATGTTACTTATAATTATGTTTTCTGGGATGACATTATTTTATTAAGAAACATAAATTTTCATTTTTAGGAGGAGAGATCCTATAAATGTCCCTAAATGAGGAAATACTTTTTTGTACTTGAACTTCTTATGTTCCCTCTTTAATTAAAGATACAAATTCAAGACCCTAACAGTAAAAATTTTCATTTTTTTATATCTCAAAATCTGTCTCAATAATGTATAATTTTAGGAGTAAAATTTCAGCTTCTTACTGTCTTTTCTGATAGCTCAGCTGGATGATCAATCAGCTTTATTTTCCGAGAGAAGACTCTCTTACACCAGAATTATTTTCTGTGCCTCTGCATTAATATTATCAATTAAAAACATATTTACATTATGTCATTTAACATTTGTTGGGACTGTGGTGAAGGACCTCATGTTTATGTGGGGCATGAGCTTCCTGTGATAGTGTACTGTTTTGAACTTTTGCAATTTTGAAATGAATTTTGCTATTATTCATACTCTAACATTTTATAGATCTTAAATAGTCTTTGGGAAAGAGTTATCAGGGTCAAGTGTGACGGAATGTTTTATGCAACAACAATAAAACTCCAGCATGAACTTGATATTCTTTATTGTGAACAGGGGTGGGAGAGTAATTAGCCATTGCAACAGCAAGAAGAGAATGTTAGGGTGAGGAGCTAGGGGTCATTCACTTTGTATTTTTTCATTAGAGCATAGTCTTTGAAAACATTTTCTTTCTCCTTTATTTTCTTCTTTTATTCATAACAGAAGAGTTAGTTGTTAGATCAACTTTCCCATGAGCTACTTAATATCTGTTCCTTATCAACCAAACTTTGTCACTTGATCACACACTTCCTATCTCAACTTCTTTAACCTTCTCCATATTTTGTAGTCAGTGTGTTGCAAATTGCAAGTGCAGAATAGTATTGCAGTATGCAAGTACTTATCAGACTCAAAATGTTTGAAATCTCATTTCTCTCAGGTTTTTATGATAGATTTACCCATTTATGATTCTTGATGAAAAAGTTAACCAGTTTCTACTTAATAAACAAGCAATATCATTCATAAGAATGTCTAACGAGGACATAGTGACCCCAATTTTATTATTTATAGTGTTAACTGTGCTTGAATAATGCATTGTTGCAGAAATGTGTATCTCAGTTAGCCAGGACAGAAGTCATGTTAATTCAGAATATGAAGAGAGAACTGGTTTGTGTACTTATTAAATTTCAGAATTTTTGTCACCAATGATCACAGGCAAGCACTGGCCATTTATCTGTTGCAAAAGCTTAAACATCCTGAAGGGTTTTTATTATGAGGCTGAAATAAAACATAGGAACAAACAAAGAGAGTAGACTTAAAATTACTCAGTGTTTTCAGAGGTCACCTATGCTGAATCATGTGTAAGACTAAATATTTCAGTAGAATTCTGTTAAAATGTTCAATTCTTCGTTAATAGACAGTGGTGAGGCATAGGCAAGTGAACACCTATGTGCTCACGTCAGAGGACCCTACTTCTAGCATCCGCCTTCCACTGGAGAGGAAGATTCAGTGGACCGTCCTGTCCTTCATAGGTGGGCAGCTCAAGCTTGGAGATACCCCCTGAACCATAGTTTGTTCTTATATAAATGATAGGTTTTAATTTATAGACTGGTAACATTTAGAAAAATGAAAACACATAGACCAAGTTACTGCTAGAATACCTAGCATGTAGTTGAATCCCCTATGGGCTATAAGCTTATAGCAGCTGCTATTATGGACTAGCAGTGCCGATCACCTATCGGTTTACAATTCATGGTACAGTTCGCTTCTTTTAATCAAGTCTCAACCTCAGAAAAAAATTCTTTAACAGTTTTGAGGATTTTTAAAAACATGTCTCAATTAATTTAAAGTTTTTTTTTTCAATTTTGTCTGTTAAATACCAACTCGTCTATTCCTTGAGATATTACTTCCTCATTAATGATCCTTGGTCACATGTTTCATACTGAGCAATTTGAGTTGATGAGCAGCTTGCCCTGCTGTTGTTTTCCCAGAGGGATATTGAAATTTATTTTAAGAAATTGGCATTTGTGTATTTATATGATCTGCTTGGAGGTTGGAACCCCTTGAACAACAGTTGACACCATAGTCCACAGGCAAAATTTCTTCTGAGAAGATAAATCTTTTTTCTGTAACACCCTTCCTCTGTATTAAGAATTTATTATATTTTAATTAAAATATAATAATGTCATTTCCCCCATCTCTTTCTTCCCTTCAACCCCTGTCACTTCCCCTCTTGATCTACTCCCTCTCAAACTCCTGGCCTCTTTTTATTTTCTTACTCTTTGAACACAACCTGGTGAGTCTATTGAGTTGTTCTGCTTTTAAGAGTCTGCTTGAGGTAGAGATGCAAAATACGCCATTGTTAGTGGTCTGAGTCAAACTACGACCCATAGGCTCAAATGTTCCAATGTCCACTCTGCAGCCTGGTAGCACAGGTGTGGGAGATTGTAGAACGTTATAACATTGAACCAGCAAATGAAAGGGGCTCACTGGAGTGTGAGGTTGTATCCATTTGTGATTCTCTTGGATGCTGTGTGTCCCGTCTACTAAAATGTGACAATCTAACCCCTCATAGTCTTGGGTAGAGGGAGCTGCTCCTGGCAGAAGTTCTTCACCATAATGAAATCACAATCATGAAGTGAAATAGACCCTTCCTTCCTTGAAGGGCTTCTGTCCGCTACTTGGTCTCAGTGATCTAAGAACGAACTAATACAGCAACATAATCACACATATGGCTCCCATAATACGTTCTAGGCTTTGTGGCTTAACATTCCAGCCATCAACTGTCACCTCCACTGGGGTGACAAGCAGTAGAAGTTATAGCAGAGGGTAAAAAAAAAATGTTTTGTTTGAGTTATCCTTAATCCTCAACTCTTATTTTAAAATAAAATGTAATAATAAAGGAAATGAATCTAATTTGGCAGGGACAACTTTAGGGATTGTACTTTTTCCTCGTGAGAGATTTATACTTGAACAGCCATGTGCACTTCTCTAGTAAGCATGTACACACAACCAGACATTATTTAAATGAAACCAGTGAATCTTCCTTTGCTTGTGATGTTCGTTTATAAGTAAATACTCTCAAAGTTTTATTCTAAACTAAAATTACTTATTCCCCAAAGCTCAAGGCTTGTTAAAACTCTCGTTGCGGTTTATAAACCAGGGTTCTAAATGATGCATCATTTTATATATTTACTCTCTTTTGCAGTTCTAGCAGCTGAAGTCTTAGCACGGCTATGAATTTCATTACTGTAATTTTGCTCCCATTCCATATCATTAATATTGATGCCAAATAAATGATAGTGTTATTCAAGCTAAATATTCTAAATTTCTCAGAAAAGGAAATATACTCCCGACTTTTCTCATTGCCCTTGCAAAATAAAGATGAACTGGCTTGTGACAGCCAAGATGTAGTCAGAGAATTGCAAAACGGCCATTCTATTCCCCTTCAACCCCTAATATCTGTCAAATTAAAAAAAAAAAAAGCTTATAGGCTGTGGAATTAGCTCTGAAGATTCATTCAACTCCTAAGCATCAATGCAGAATAACAATGATTCATGCATTATTGTATTCATTTAAAGAAAATCTTACATTTTCGGAGAAAGCCAGGGTGATAATGCAAATAGAGGATTTCAACAAGGCAGCACTTGTATTAATCTCAAGCTGACTAATTTTAAAAGCATATCCTCTGTCAAGTGACTGCCCTTATTTAAAACATATCACCTGGAATCATTTATTTTGAGCCTATACTCCACTAATTCGTTTTATGTTAGATGTCTTTTTTTATGATTTTACAACTTGCTTTGATCCACAAGGAGAACATGAAGAGATACAGAATGCTAGGAAAATGTCTTACTATGATAATCTGTGTGCACATATATGTCTCTGTATACATATGCATATGTGTACTTGTATGCATGTATCTGTGCAAGTGTTTGTATTGTATATAGATGTATCTATGTGCCTACATCTCTCTCTTTTGTGTCACATAATGTTTTTACTTAATACATGGAAAGATAGAACCTAGACTTACAAATTGTGTCCTTGGACTGCCATACACTGGTCATTACGCAATCATATTCATATATATCCATACACACACATATATAACTGTAATAAATTAAATTAAAAATGTTACACAGGAAATAGAAATTTAACTCTGTCACCTGTACCTTAAATTACCTCAAAATTCAGAGTATGCAACTTGTGACCAATATCCCTAACTTCTCCTCTGGACTCATCTTATTGTGACAAATAACTTTTGGTTTTCAAAAGTATGAAACTCTCTGTTGTCTAGTTTCCATGAAGCTCATACATTATTCAGAGAAAATTTCATTGGACAAAATTAAACAAGAGTTGGAGAATTCATCCAAGATAATTATTGTTCAAAAATTTAAAAATTAATGCTATAAAATACATTTAAAATCTACAAAAGTATTCTAATAGAGATGATTAAGCCCAACTCCAGTGAAAGAAAATATAGGAAGATTACTATTGGCAACAGAATGATTTTGTGCAGGAAATTGATCAAACTTGATTAGGTCTTCTGTGCATATGTATATGTATGCATGTGCTTGTGTGTGTGAGTATGGATATATATATATATATATATATATATATATATATATATATGTATATGTGTGTGTGTGTGTGTGTGTGTGTGTTTTATAGAGTAAAGTATGTTTTATGACAGGTTGATACAAGCTATAGACAACTGAAAGGAGGGAATCTCAGTTTCAGCTGATGTCATCCCTGTTGGGTCCTGGAAGCCTCCACCCACCCATCTCAAAAAAAATTAACCCAGAATTGCTCCTGTCTGAAGGAAATATGGGGACAAAGTGTGGAACAGAGACTGAAGGAAAGGCCATCCAGAGACTTTCCCACCTGGGGATCCATCTCATATGCAGCCAAACCCAGACACTATTGCTGATGCCAAGAAGTGTTTGCTAGCAGGAGCCTGATACAGTTGTCTCCTAAGAGGCTTTGCCAGAGCCTGAGCAATATAGATGTGGATGCTTGATCCAACCATCAGACTGAGCATGGGGACCCCTATGGAGGAGTCAGTGGAAGGACTGAAGGAACTGAAGGAGTTTACAACCCCATAGAAAGAACAACAATATGAACTAACCAATATCCCCAGAGCTCCCAAGGACCAAACCACCAACCAAAGAGTACACATGGAGGACCCATGGCTCCAGCTGCATATGTAGCAGAGGATGGACGTATCTAACATCAATGGAAGGGGAGGCCCTTGGTCCTGTGAAGGCTTGTTGACCCAGCATAGGAATGCTAGGGTGGTAAGGTGGAAGTGGGTGGGAGGGTGGGGGAGCACCTCATACAAGCAGGGGTTTTGGGGGAATGAGACGGGGGGTTGTGGAGGAGAAACTGGGAAGGGGGATAACATTTGAAATATAAATAAATAAAATAACCAATAAAAAACCAAAAACCTTTAAAAGACTGAACTATAGGCAAGCCCATGGGCCATTATCTTCATTAGTTCATGCATGAAGGCCCAGCCCATTTTGGGAAGTACCACCACTGGGCTGGTCCTAGGTTCTATAAGAAAGCAGGCTGAGCAAACCACGGGAAGCAAGGCATTAAGTAGCACCCCTCCATGACCTCTTCATGGCTTGCTCCGGAAAAAACCCTGCACACTTTAGTCAAGCAAAGGCAAAGTAAGGTCACCAAGGTCATCTTGATCAAAGACAAGCCAGCCTTCTCTGTGAAGTGCCCATTGTACCTTTACAATAACGCATTCCTGACAGCAGCATCACTTCAGAAAGCAACGCATTCCCTGTAGGACATTTATACAGGCTGAACTTATATGGGCCTGACAAAATCTGCTTCATGAACAGGTTGATTAGAAGCAGCAATTCCTCACTTCTCCCCATAATCATAAATTCTGAACAAGATTTTGAACATCGTTGGTGCCTTTTGGACAGTGTGATTTGTAATATTAGTTTTGTGAAAGGATTAAAGTTGATACCCTGGCAGGTTTGTTTAGATCACAGTGAGTGAAGGACGGATTTAGAATCTGGGGGGCTGAGGGTTCAGATGCACTGGCTGTCACCTGGGACAATCTACTTAAACTGCTCATAATCTCACTTTTGCAGCTCCTTTCAGATTTATAGGTCTTCCCTTTCCCTGAAAGTGTCATGCTGAGAACCATTTGTGGGTTATAGAATGCCTGAGGCTTTTAGAGAAAGTTTCCAGTTAGGACAACATTAACAAAGAAAATCCACAGACTTCTTTGAGGTTCACATCTAAACATAACTCACATACACACTTTTGAAATCCCATACAGTTTGTTTGTAGTCCTGTAGTATGACTTCTATAAACATATTTAAGCTCTACATTCCCATGAGAGCAGCTGAAAAAAATCTCATTTGCTATCTTCTGTGAGTGACCTGGTGGGAAAGGATGGAAGGGATAGAAGATAAACCAATAGCAGGGGACAATTAAAATTTCTGCATTGTTGCAGATCAGCATCTCAGGGTTTTCACAAACATGCTTCAAAATCTTTTCATCTTTAAATATTCACTAAATTAATCTATAATTTTAATACCAAGAGAAAAATAAACTCATGCCTTGGGTTTTTATTTTCTGTTTTTTAAAAAAATTAAAAACCAAACAACTACAGACACACTGAAGCAGAGAGGAGGAGACATTATGCAGGATTTCTTTTTAATGTATTCTTTACCCTTCCCAAAGATTGCATTTACACAGTAATAAAATTACTTAGGGGAATACTTGACCTGTAATTCAAATTGTTTTGCATAACATTTTGCGATGGTAAGAGTACTACTTACATGTAAGTTATGATATATGATGGTTTAGGTAAAAACACCAGAGAGTGAACTTGAGTTTAGTTTGAGCTAGCTACAGTTTGGGAAGTTCAGTTTGGAAGAAAATACCCGTTCTTTGCAAGGACATCGGAATAAGTCAAGTCGTGAATACAAAGTACGGTTTTGCTACTTGAAAAGGTTATGGCAGTGCTAAGGTAGTTGTGAGCTGTAAATAATATTCTATAGCTGTGGCTCTTCGGCAAATTATTTTTCTTGTTCATAACAGATCGAAGGTATAGGAAAAAAGAAGTGTAAACAAAATTACTTTGGGGTTCTTTCACTTTGAGTAAAATCTAGTCATGTTCTTGAAATTTGTTAGTTTTAACACAGCCTTGTCAGGGAGGATATCGATATTCTATTTATAATTGCAGAAATCCAAAGGTTAGCACTTGGTCTGGGGGCAAAGCATTGAATTCTTATAGTCAAAAATGAAATGCAAACTAGTGTGACCCTTAGACTCACGCTGATACTTATGGCCCCCTACTGTTGCTTTTAAAAATGTGGAATATTTTGGAGAGTAGTCTTTAGGTGATATCAATGTAAAGGGACACAGCTTTCACCTGAAATGGAATGAGACAGAATTCATTCTGGAGCCAAATATCAGGGAGCATGGGTTGAGAATACAGATTAAAGTTACCCCATATTTCCCAGTAACAGAACAAAGAAAGTTATAGATCAGAGCAGTTTCAAATACATTGATGGTTGTCTCAGATAGGCAGCTTACTGAATAGCTGGGGCGTATCTCTTGTAGGCCAATACTGTCTGAGTTGGCAAAAGCCAATGGTTTGTCCATTTACGAATTTATGAATTTCATCGAATTTACCAAAGGGTTTAACATTGTTAGCTCATATCCTGGGTAGGAAATAAATGACTCCAAAGGTCAAGACAGCACAGGACACTTTTGAAGTGGATTTATAACCTTCTAACTCCACTACAACCGCTGATGCTCTCACCAGTCAACCAGTTTTTGTAGGAAAGTTCTATGTAGATGAAGCTTATTTCCAGGAACTTCAGTTCACAGTGGAGTCAAAAAGGATGTTTTTAGTGGTTTTTTTTGACTAGCATCTACATATTTTGCTTGTCTAAGAGATGCCCACCTTACTTAGAAATGAATATATAATTGAAAAGTTAACTATGAATGTAGCAGTCACAGAATTATATATTGGAGATATGAGAATAGTAGATATTATGAAAATCAGAGAATCTCATGGCTGAAGGGCTTGGATTATTAGGTGTGAAACATTTTAATAAAAATCATAAAAACCAGACAACAAATGGTATTATGTATAGGGAAATCATGCTTGCAACCTAGGTAATTTTCCAGTGCCACACTTTGTTCAAGGAAGATGAATCCTAACCTGTATTGGGCTTCTGCAGAGCTGGCAAAAGTCTTATGCTGAGAATCATTTGTAGATTGCAAAACTCATCAAGCAGAATCCATTCATTTGTGATACTAAAGGATATGAATTTAAAGCCAAGGTAGCTCAGAAAACACTAAAGCCCTTTCCAGAAATACCATATCCCAGGTGCCATTCCTTGCAGTCTGCATTTGAGGGAGACAGCTGCGAATTCTGTTGGTTACTCTGAAACTCTGAAATTTCCCAAATTTGAAAGTAATCATATAAAGTCTCTTAAAGTCAGTCATTAAAACAGATGCATTTTATGTAACATTTACCCTATTGTCTTCAAAGGTGAATAAGTGGGTTCCTTTAAGTTTGGTACACCATCGCATAATCATTAAGGTCTTTTCTCAGAGAACATTACTTCTGAAGAAAATTACCTCTGAAAAGAGACACATTCCTCTTTATCCATGTCTTTCATATGGAGTACTCACCGTGTCTATTGGAATTGCAGACTTTATGCTTACTGTGTGCTTGTTTGGTTAGCATTGTTTTTCTATATCACCTGTGCAGCTCTTTGGAAAAATCTCACAATCAATTTTCAGTTTTTGGAAATACAAGTTAAATGTATAAATGGCTGACACCAAAGAAAAAGATGGTGATGATGTAAAATTTGTGTAATGTAGCTAAGTAACAGATGAACCTGGGTGCTATGACCCATTTCAAACTTGAAAATCAAGCATGGCCTTGAATTCATTAAATATCTTTATCACAATTATTTTGGAAGAATATGGGTAAGATTTTTAAAACGTCTTTAAATACAGGTAAAATCTGAGATGGAATAATCAGCTATGGTCTTTGATTAGATTTCCATCAGAGTTTTGAAATTTTCTTTGTGTATCTTTGAGTATATTACTACTTGATTAATGAAGTCATGACATTGATCATAGTTTCTTTGAGTAATAACTGATATTAAAATGCAAAGATATTACAGAATGCTCAGTATATACGCAAATATGGTGGAATTTTTCATACAAGTAAAACAGCTTTATTTAACTATATGTGTACTTGGTATATTGGTCACTTTAAGTAACTTCAAGAATCTTAAAAAATTCTTATTCATAATAAATATTTAAATCTAGAATACATTTATTTTTAACTGATATATATTTATGAAAGTCTTTGAAACATTTTGATTGTGTATAATTATGTATGATGTCATGATATGGTCCTACCAGCTGTCTATGCTAGAGAAGCAATTTATAATTTAGTGTCAATAGCAGCTTAGTGTTATTACCTCACAGTTCTGAGGGAGTGGAGTCTGGGCCAAACTTGGTTAGCTTTGCATTTTGAGGTAAAAGCTACAATTCACATTTTGGCTTGGACTGTAGAATTATCCAAAGCTTGATTACAAATTGGTCAACATCCAAATTCTCTCAGACTGCTGGCATAATTCATCTTTTTGTGGTTGTAGCATAAAGGTTTAATGTTTACTTGTAGGCTGTTAGCTGGATAGTGCTCTCAGTACTCACAAACTGCGGATAAAATTTATACCATGTGGACATTTCTATAGGCATTTTCAAAGCATAGAATATTCCTTCTTCAAATCAGCCAATGGGAAGTTTCTCCACCTGTTATGCTGCAACCAAGAAACATGTCATGGGTTATGATTATATTTAAGGATAGAAGTTAGGAGGCAACTTAAGGAAGGGCATGGATCCACTCAGAGGGCATCCACTTTATGCTCTTTAGAATTCATTCCACTTCACATGAAAACACATTTTCTTTCTGTTCCGAAGTCCCCCAGTTCTTATATTCTAACAGCAGCTGTTCAAAAGACAAAAACCTCATAGTTCAAGTTGTTTAGCTATGGCCCTCAGACAATTTAAGTTCCCAAGGTCAAAAAATGTGGGCACTGATTACCCGATTCTTCTAGTTAGCTTTTGGACAAGACTTATAACCCACGTCAAGGTGTGGCTCAGTATTACATGGGAATGATTCATTCCCAGGCTCCTTCAGATTTCTAGAGGAATTCATTTTCATGAAATACTGTAACTAAAATGCCTGTGTTTTCAGTGGATAAAGGAAAGGCTAGGTGACAGAGGACAGTGATCAGCTGTGGTCAGGCACGAAGGGCCATGAGTCTTCAGATAATAGGCAAGAGCTACATGGAGACATCAACTATATGGTCAACGAAAATGACTTCTTACAACAACCTAAGAAAACCTAGAAGGTGTCAACCCTCACTTGGATATCTGGTAAATGTTTCTAGAGTCAGCCTGTCTTGATGGAAAATGAAAAGATACTTGTAAGTTGCTTTTTTATTTTTAGGTTGTCTCTCAGTTACCACATGAACACAAGCAGGACACATTGTTTATATGTAATTTTCTTATGTCTGTGACACTATAACATGATAATTATGATCATATAATCAAAATCTCATGAGTTTACATTCTTTCTTTCTCTGTATTTATTAGTAACTTTTATGAGCCTCAGTTTATAGTACCAAGTACTACTGCTGTGTCAAAGAATTTCATATTTAAAATATGGAATCTGGCTATAAAATAGTATTTTTATATGTATTCAAAATGGGAAAGTTTATGATCATTTTTCCTTAGACAAAGGATAAGTTAATATGTGTGAAATACTTTCTAAGAACCAACATTATTAAGGACAATATTTGACATTTTACTAAATTTCATAAAAACTGGTTTAACCTGAGGATATAATTATGCTTGTTAATGGCAATAAAATGAGTAATTTTCAGTATATTGGTGAAAAGGTTATATTAATTCAAGACACTGCATTAAGTCAACAGACTATGAATTCCCCAGATTTTACAATTATTACTTTGTCAGCATGGCAGCTTCTTCAACAAATTTTAATTTGTAGTACTTATTATTTCTATATCTTTGAATCTAAAAACTGAGTTCCCCAGGAAATTAGTGGGAAAAGGCAGTCAGGTTTAATAATACCCTAGCATCATTCTTAGTAACATCTTGTTGGCAATGCTTTCTTAAAATCTACTTCTTGATTACGTGAGTTTTGATCTAACAACTACAATGCATATGATTTTATTTTATTTCCCTTTTAAAATATTTTATCTGAACATTTTCTACTCTACTTTCATTTCATCGGCATCTCAACATTTGGAGTGGGATCACTTATTTGGACTTATAAAGAACAAGGCACACACACAAAGAATCTCAGATTTGTGCATGTTTGTAAATCCACTTATCTCATCCTGATATGATACGGTGTGTGTTTCCTTAGAGACTGCATGGCATGAGGTCTCAGCTCTTGGACTGCTGTGTTAAAAAAAATGTAAGACTTTTGTTCCCTTCTTTTATGAGAATTGAATGGACACTAACTTTCTTTGAACTGCACATCTATGCTTCTATGTTCATACATTCTAATTGATATCTGAATACAATGGCTTAAGTTTTGTAAGAAAATAAACCCATTTTTTTCCTCCCAGCCCCTGCTCCTGGAATGATAACTCTGAGATGAATTATTTATTAATAAATCCCTGATCATAAGCTTTGGTTTGTTTTCAGACTTGCTTTTAGCATACTATTCCCTTTATTCTAACCTGGGTTCAGCTACTTGGCTGGTTTCATCTCCTTGTCTTCTTATCTCCTTGTCTTGTCCATCTTTTAAGAGTTTCTGGGTGGGCTGGGGAGATGGCTCAGCAGTTAAGAGCACCAACTGCTCTTCCAGAGGTCCTGAGTTCAAATCCCAGGAACCACATGATGGCTCACAACCATCCATAATGAGATCTGATGCTCTCTTCTGGAGTGTCTGAAGACAGCTACAGTGTACTTACATTTAATAAATAAATAAATCTTTAAAAAAAAAAGAGTTCCTGCATGACTCTCCCCTTACTCTAACCTGAGTTCAGCTGAGTGCTAGTTTGCATCAGTCTCCTTAGTGGTCCTGGTGATAACCTCTGCTTTTATTGTATCCGGAGTTCAGCCATGTAGCTGGTTTATGGCCATCTCCTCTGTGTTCTCAGGCAACTATCTCCTTTATTTTAATCTGAGTTTTGCCATTTTGCTGGTCACCTAAGCTCAGCTCCCATGTTCTGACCTCCTTTGTGTTCTGGGTGAATACTTGGCCTTCAGCTATTTCCCAGAATTCTCTTACCCCCTTTGGATGCCCCACCTCCTATTTTCTGCCTCAGCTTATTGGCCATGGGCTTTTAGCCGACAAGTAATGCTTATAAGAGATTCTCTCTACAGAGCTAGAAATAGAGATGTATTGAGAAAGCCTTTCAAATAATATTAAGCAACTCCATTCTGTGAAGGCATTTGGACCTACATGGGACAGGTTTCAATAACTTCCTTTTAAAGAGGACACACTAATCCCTTTTCTTGGTCTTCCTTTATCTATATTCTGTCATTGAAACCATATTCTTCAATTTAGAAAGATGGAGTATTAGAAAGAATGACTTGATTTTTGTACTAATGAAAGAAGTTTACAAATCGTATTCTAGATATAGATACATTTTGGGAAGCATGTTCAAGAGCAATTTTACATTCTTGTTGTTTAAAATGCATAAAGAGAATGTAGCCTCATCAGTGTTAATGGCAAGTTAACTTTATTTCCTAATCTTTCTCCAAGATACATCTGATATGTGTTCAAAGTTGATATGTCTCATGATATTCAAAGCTAAGCTTTCCTATTTTCTGTAGTCTTAAAAATAAAATGTACTTGGATCATCTATATTTTAATGCTCTTCTCTTTAAAAAAATTACAAACACATATGGTCTAGTTGAACAGGGTTTGCCACAGGTGTAACTTCCATTATTAAACAAGCAAGTGGTGTGGATGTAGCACACCATTCTGCTCTCCACCATTAGCAATGAAAAAGGCACAGCACATAAGAAGAAAAGAGTTAAGACGAAGGGATATTAATTTACTGTATCCCCATCTTCCAGTTTATCAGTACTGAAGACAGACTCCATTGTAAGAATTCGTATGCTATATGTGAATTCATAGAATATTGATGGAACACTAAGGAACCAAAAAGCCAGTTGACAATGAAGAAACATTCAGTGAGAAAAGAATGTATAATTTTGTTTTTCCCATCCTCCATGTCCTTTATTTTTGAAGAGTTGAGAACATAGAATCATAATTAAGAGATAAAAGTCCTGTTCTTGAAAATAGGATCATCAAATTTGGTTGTTTATTAGTATGGCCAATTTATATTCAGTCTTGTGATTGGAAACTTTTGGGATTGTAAGATATCAGTGTTGAATCTTTTACATTTTAAAATTTTTTTATCCTATCATATATTACATCATGACTGCAGTTTCTTTCCCATCCACTCCTCTTAGTTCTTCCCATCCCCACCTCTCCTCTTCCCCTGATCCACTGCTCCTTTCTTTTCTTTCAGTAAAGAGGAGACCTCCCAACCATAATAAGTTACAGTAAGACCAGACACAAACCCTCATATCAAGTGCAAGAGTTAAAGAAGACTATGAAAATGCTTTCAATACATACATTAAGGAGGAACAATATTTCTTGCACATCCTCTTGTTATTTTAATTAATGCAGAGATATTTATGTGCAATCATTTTGTAATAATCGTGAGACTTCTAGAATTCTACCCTACATAGATATCTTTCATGGAGGTCTCTGCCATTGTTTTTTGTATGTTACCTGGCATAGCAGATTTGCAGTCCTTCATTTGTGACCACTTACTTGTGCTCAGTTTCTGTAAATGCTCCTCTGTTCTTTCAATGACAGGACGCTTTTGCATGTTACTTATTTCTAGGCTTATGGTGATAATTGCATTTGTCCTTACACATCTTAGACCTGTTCTATAGCATTGGGGTGAGATCTCCTCTTTTTGATTCCTGGGGTCATAAGCAGTAAATTAACTCTTTCCCTGAGGATGTAAATTTCTGATTGAAGACAGTCCAGCTTTAGATGTATTCTACTATACTGCCAATTAACTATTTTAAAGTGAGGTTATGAGAAAATAGATTTTCATATTTTTTAATACACTCTTCTTTTGGGTTAGTTTTCCCCTTCGAAGGGAGAACAGAAAGTTAGTCAAATTATGAAGAAATTGGGTCTCCTGAAACTAAAAAGAACTGCAAAGTACAATAAATTACAGAAAATAAATAGACGGCCCACAGAATGTGAGAAAGTCTTTGCCATCTACTCAACTAAAGAAGAATCAGTATCCAGATACATACAAATAAAATTTAAAATACTCTAAATATTAAAATAAGTAAACAATCAGAAATTGTGGTACATCTACACAATGGAGTACTACTCAGCTATTAAAAACAATAAATTTATGAAATTCTTAGGGAAATGGATGGATCTGGAGAATATCATCCTGAGTGAGGTAACCGAATCACAAAAGAACAAACACGGTATGCACTCTCTGATAAGTGGTTATTAGCCCAGAAGTTTGGAATACAGGAAGAACAACCCACATTCCACAAGGAATTCAAGAAGAAAGAAGACCAAAAGGTGGACATTTCATTCCTTCTTAAAAGGGGAAACAATCAAATTTTTAACGTGGGCTATAGAACTGAACAGAGGATTTTCAAAAGAAGAAATGCAAATGGCATAAAAACAATTTTAAAAGTCTCCAAGTTATAAAATTTTTAGTTATCAGGTAAACACAAATTAAAATTATTTTAAGATTCACCTCCCTCCAGTGAGAATGGTCATCATCTGGAATATAAATAATGAGTACTAACATGAATTTCAAATGATACACTTAGGTATTGTTGATGGAAGTCTGCACAGCGTGTCCAGTTTGCACTGCAAAACGGTACTCTTAGGTACTGTTAATGGAATTGTATTCATTTTGTATTGCAAAATGGCACGCTTAGGTACTGTTGATGGAAGTGCACAGTGTGTCCACTTTGGAAACCAATCTGGAGGTTCCTCCAAAACCAGGCAATAGATTTGCTATATGACACAGCTATACCACTCCTGGCCATACACTCAGTGAACTTTAACTATCCTACTATAGAGACATATAAGTATCTTTTTGTTATTTCTCTATTCTCAATAGCTAGGAAATGGGATCAACACATGTCCATCAACAGATGAATACCTGAAACTGTGGTCCATACACATTGTGTGATATTTCTTAATTGTAATGAGAAGTTAAATCATAAAAATTTCAGGTAAATGGATGGAACTGGAAAAAATTTATATAGATTGAGGTAACTGAGGCCCAGAAAGACAGACATCTTATGTTGTCTCTCATACACAAATCCTGACTGCAAATCTTTTGCTTTGTGTTTAACATAGAGCACTAGTGGAAGTCCAGGAAACACAAGGGGAGATTTGGAGTCGGTGCCTTGAGGGAGGGGGATTAGAGATTGTAGATAAAAGTTGTGAGTTGTAGTCCTGGAGGTTGAAAAGGTTAACATGGATCTGTGAAAACTAATTACTAAAGAGAGTGCCTCACGAGTTACTCTATAGAGGAGGTTGGATTCAAATTTGTGATAATCATCTGCCGGGAGCCATTTTTCCCTGCTTCTGTGAAAGCCTGCCTGTCAGGCAGAGTCAAGTCAGGTCGGATGGCAGATTTCCCGGTGGGTGGAAGCATGGAACAATAGGAGGGGATACACTTGAAGCTCAAGGCAAGGGGCTGAATGTTCTCTTAATCTTGGAGGAAGGAACAGGGAGGAATATGGAGGCCTCTGGATGGGTACAGATATCCAAAGTACATCAGCCATTGCTCTGTTAGCTTGTGACTATGTTTCCCACGATATCGTAAAGGATAAAAAGCCTGCGAGAATTAAATTCGAGGCTGCTGCAGTATTCGCTGGACAACCCTCCCTATTTCTAACCTTTGCCTCTGAGTCTTTTCTTCCATCTATCCTATAATCATCCTCACTCATCCCTTCTCACCTCAGAGGACTGTTTGACCCCGTACCAGAGGGACCAGTGCAATCATCCCTACTCTGCCTTGTGGATGCTTGAATTATGAGCACACCAACAAACACACGGTAAGGTATTTTCTCTGCTTTAGTTGTTATAGCAAACATAGAAAGCATGCTGACAAGTATGGCTTGGTAAGGTTTTCTTTGTTTCTGTTACTCTTGCATAATGATTTTTATTCTTTTTAATATTTATTTGATGCTTTTGTAAATTTCATATGTGAGTATTGCATTTACATCATTTCACCATAGCCTTTCCATCCTCTAACTCCTCTCATGTCCTGCTCACTCACACTCAAGTCTATGGTTTCTCCTTCAAACTTATTATTGTTACATATAGCTAATGGGCTGAGTCCATTTGCTGTTGTTTATATGTATTTATATATATATATATATTTAAGGATGAGCCTCTAGGTTGGATAACATATCATGGGGCTTGTCCCTCCAAAAATGCTGACTTCCTCCCCCTCTCAAAAACCATTAATTGCCTGTAATTCTTCATCTAGGGGTAGGCTGCCCGCTTTGGGATTCAGTTAATATTATTTTCCAGGTCCTATTTAGGTGACTTTGTTGTTAAGAATTCATAGGTGCAATTGTGAGTTCGACATAGAAGATAGTGTCTCATAACTCTTGCCCTTACAATGCTTTCAGTATAAAAGGCCATCAAACAAACCCACAACTGCTCAAAATGCAGAAATAAAGTGATTATGGGATGCCTATCCCTAGTCAATATATCTACAACACGACTCCCACACCTAAGGCTCAGGGAGTATCAGAAAAGAGGGATTGAAATACTGTAAGAATCTGAAGACCAGTATGTTTACTGTGACAGTGTATTTGATGACATTTCATTACATAATAAGTAATAGTTAACTGAAACCAATGAAATGCCAGTTATTTGCTTTGAGGAAATGTATCTGTTTTATCAAAGTTGGTAAATCTATTGACAGGAAAGTAGTCCTCTCATTTTCTATAACTATTCTCTATCATGATATATACTCCTTACATTCTGAGAGATCTCTGTTTGCCTTTTCTGTGTCTGCCTTTCTCTGGATCTTTGTCTATCTCGGTGTCTACCTCCAATCAGTTTTGAACCCAGGGGTGCAGTTTGGTAGTAGACAGTCTAGTTAGTATAAACAAAGCTCTCTGTATGATCCTGGTACTGGAACAAATTAGACAACTAATTTGCCTAATTTTTTAGCAAATCATCAGACTTTATTCACCTGGCCATGGTGGCCCATGCCTGTAGTTCTAGTCCTTAGGAGGAAGACAGATTCAAAGCCAGCGTCCTTTAAGAAATTAGTCTTAGACCTCATGAAACTGACTAAAAAGCACAACAGCAAGCCACGGCCAAAATTACATCATCTCACTAGGGATTATTTTGTATAAAACAATAAGGGTTAGGAAACCTAAATATCATATGCAACTGTCCGTATTTATATAATTATATTGATTAGTGACTAACTCAATAAATACATATTTGTAGATGCAATCTTTTCTTTTGAAAGATTAATAGATAATTGCCATAAAGAGAATAGGTAAAATTAATTTTATGAAAGTAATTAAAAATTAAGGAAAAGATCAATTTCCATCTCTTGTTGAGGTCAGCTTATCTTGGTTTAAAAAAATAAGATATAGTTAACAAAGACAAATTAAGGAAAAAACTTCCTTTCAGTTAGAAATACCAAAACCCCCTGCAAAAGCACTTGTATATTCAATCTTAAAACCTACAGGAATGATGCGTCTTACAAGATGGGTCGTATCCCATGAAGGAGTAATTGTTTTCACAGTTAAAACAATCAACAGAGTATATCAGCTTAACAGAAAATGATCTCAGTAGACCCAGAAAATTCATTTGTTAAAGTTAAACTATCACTCATTAAAAAATTAAAAAATAAAAAAAAAGAATAAAAAACTCAGCAAAGGGAAAGAAAAAAAGGAACACTTTAATCTGATAAAGAATGTCTCCTGAAAACTAACAAATGATAACTTACCTATGCATGCAAAGCAAGACCAGACTTTAATAAAATGATATCAGGTTTCACCGATTTGTAGTATTTTCCACTAAAATTGATATTATTTTTAGAAAGTCAGTGAAAATGTCAAAATTACTATAAAAGCAACCAGAAAACTCTTCTTGTATGTGAAATTGTGCATCTAGAAGCTGCTTGAAAACTCAACAAGTAACGTTGGATTATACATATATATTCTGTCTGAAGTTTACATGAAAATGATAAGAGCCCGCAGGCATTCATTAAAGAGCTAAATAATTTAGACCACCCCATGTTGCAGCATTTTCTCTGTCCAATCACATTAGGGCAGTGACATGCTTGTGATTGGATAGGAATAGAGAGGTGGAGTTAGAATTAGAGAAGGAAAAAGGTCAGGAGCAGGACAGAAGTCATCAATGGAGGCAGACAATGAGGATGAACCAGACCCCACGAGGTTATACAACCAAGCAAAGGTTATTACAAAATAGATTAATTGGGTTAGAATATTTTTATTATTTGGTTCTGAAATTATTGTATTGGCATCTTGTAATTGTGATCTAATTATTATATAAATCTGATTGGATATTAAGGCCTTAAGAGTCATGCTTTTCTTACGGAGTCTTAGGTGCTATTTAGATGAATGATTGTGGGGGTATGTAAAGAGTTGCATGTGAGTGAGATGTTTTGAATAGCTGAGAAAGAATAATAAGAGCCCACTGGGATGTGATGATGCCAGTTAATGCCAGCTCAAGAATGTGGCCCTGCGAGAAAGGGAGTTTGTGGAGTTGATTCATTTTTTTAAATATTCCCACAACAGCCCCACCTAAGGATGGCCCATCTGCCAATACCAAACCTGCACACTTTTGCTGATGCTAAGAAGTGCTTGCTGACAGGAATCTGGTATGGCTGTTCCCTGAGAAGTTCTACCAGCACCTGACCAATACAGATGCAAATACAGCCAACCATCGAACTGAGCCCAGGGCCCCACTGGAAGAGCTAGAGGAAGGACTGAAGGAGCTGAAGGGGATTGCAACCCCATAGGAAGAACAACATCAACTAACATGACCACCCAGAGCTCCCAGAGACTAAACCACCAACCAACGAGTATACATGGAGGGATCCATGGCTCCAGGTGCATGTGTAGCAGGGGACTACCTTATCTGACATCAGTGGGAGGGGAGGCCCTTGGTCCTGTGGGAAGTTTGATGCCCCAGCATAGGGGGATGCTTAGAGTAGTGAGGTGGGAGTGAGTGAGTGGGTGAAAGAGAACCCTCATAGAGTCAAAGGTGAGGGGGAAGGAGGGATAGGATGGGTAGGTTGCAGAGAGGTAACCAGGAATGGGAATATCATTTGATTGCATAACCCTCTGAAAATATATTGAAAACCAAGTCAGTAATGCAATGATATCTGCAGGCAGGACAGTAGTGAGGAGCTGAGGGTGAGGCTCTTATGGTGGGATCAACTCCTGTATAAAAGAGGAAGAGACATTTTAGGAGAAAGCCAGAGCACACTCCCTCTAAAATAAACATAGAGATGGTTCAGACTCTAGTTCTAGACATTACCAAAGGCAGGGAATGATTTCAAGTGTGTAAGAATATTTATGGAGGACTGGTGGCAATATACACTGCAAAATCTATTTGTTGAAACAATGTTTGACTATTTCTTCTAACATCAATTATATTTTCAGCCTAAGAATGAAAGCTTCATTGCTAGATAATCCCCTTAAATATAAAATCATTAATGTATGAAACAAATCACCTAAGAATGTTAACAGAAGCCTTTTTTTTTAAAAAAAAAAATAGAATTCCAATTTAGAAACAAACAAAATCCATTAAAACAAAAATAGATGAGCAGCGTATGTTACATTCAGGGAATAAGTGATTATTTAGAGAGAGAAAACGGCTGTTAACTTGGTCAAGAGACATAGCTAAATATCAAAAGCAATTGTGTTAATCAAATAGATATATACAATTTAAAGTAAACACAAACAAAACCAACAGAATGTCTGCCCCTGGCAAGCCAGGGTATGATTAGAGAAAGTCAGAAGGGAAGGTTGCAGGGAACCAGGACTGTTTAGCCCTTAAGTTTAGATGTCTGATTTCAGGGCATTTGCAACCTTCAAAACACACCAAAATCATTTTTTTTTGTAGGCAAATGGATGGAACTAGAAAAGATCATATTGAATAAAATAGCCTACACCTAGGGAGATAAATGCACGTCCTCTCTCATCTGAGGTGGCTCCTTGCTCCAAATCTTCATTTGTGAGTATGTATGTATCTGATAGTAACTGCACAGACCAGGAATGTGAAGGGAACCCAGTATGAAGATATCATTCACTCATTAATTCAATGATGTGATTATTTAACAAGTAGTAAGAACAGCTGTGTGCCTATTCTATGTGTCAACACCAGACTGAGATTTAGTGTCATGATCAATAAAATAAATGAGTTAGAGGGTATGTAAGGTACAGGCACGCGTGGAACTTATTCCCGTAGTCACAGCACTAGGGAGAGTGGGCGGTGAGAAATACATGTATCAATTTTCAGTGTTCTGCACATTTTCCTATGTTCAGACTTCAATTCTGATATATCTGACCAACATTTTCATCATATGTAAAACTAAAATTACTAAGAGAGATTGAAAAGAAAAATAGCAGCAGACCTGAAACTCTTATTTTGACCTTGATTCAACACATCTACTCTTTAAGTGAATTTAATGCAGAAGTATATTATGTTTGTTTCTTTTAAAATAAGGCATTAGAATAGAAAACACTCCTAAGAATTTTAAAATGCTTATTACACTGGTCGAGAATATTGCCTTAGAGTTGACATGATTTTTGTTGATGAGTATTGATGTTAGTATGGACTTGACTGATCTCTTGAGGTCATGCAATGGTTTAAATACAAGCCACTTACTGGGGAGCATTCTCCGGAACTACTGTGATACAGTGACAGCAAGAATAGTGAAAACATAATACCTGGTGAGAGGCTGTTGATTAATTTTTCTTTGAAATCGTGAAATGAATGTATAAAAGCATTTCAAAATTGCTCTACCGAGAAACAGCTTACTTACATTCAGGACCTACCCTTTTGGAGAGCTGTCCGGGGTAAAACTTTAATTCGTCTGGCCAGTTTCATGGACAGGAATGCATCTAAGTGTCTCTGTGCGGCGCTTGTGGGTAGGTGAGAAGATATGGGTGAGGAGATATGAGCAGGACCCCAACAGTCTGATTTGCAGGATATAATGTATCTGTTTTTCTCAGTGCTGTGGGAAACAGGGATATATACTCTTTAAGATCATTTCACAAAGCTAAACCTACTCAATTCTTTTTTTCCTCTTAGGAGAAAAATACAATCACAGATCACTCTCTTGGTGTTGTGCCCCCTATGGAATGGGTTTTGAGACATCCTATTAATAATGTGCAGGTGATGAGAAGCCCTGATTAATGGAGAAAGCTTTATTAAAATATTGCAAATAGAATCCAGAGCGAAGCACATCCCACCCAAGTGCATTCTTGCGGCAGCGCTTTGTATTGCAACCCTGTTAACTCTGTCCAGCTTGGGAATCCGTTGAAGCAATATTAACAAGTATTTATAAATAAGGTGGCCTTCATTTTTCAATCTTGTACAGGTCTAGTGCTGCATAAAAAATAAAGGGAGATTTGGACCTTGCTAGGAGAAAAAAATCCTTTTTGTATATGCAGGGCACCTACCAGCTCTCTTGATTCCTGTCAAATCAAAACATTTCAAAATTCTCTTTATGCTTCTATCCTCTGTGTTAGTCAGAGAAAGGAAATCCACCCTGTCTGTCTGTTCCCCGGGGATATGAAAGTAGCCAAGTTTGGCAAGAAAAGCTGCTCAGCACACATTTGTGAATCATTAGAGAAACTTTAAGTAACAATATTTTATAACTTGGCTTATTGCTTTAGTATTTTCAAAGATGAAATGTGGTCTGCGGTTTGGGTGGACAAAGCCATCTGCCTTTGCCTCAGAGTCATTTCTGGGGTAAAAAAATCATCTGTGGATACTTAGCAATATGCAGACGGGTCTGAGTTCTAACTGAGCAAGGGTGAGCTGCTTCTTAGAGATTTAAACTATCATAATTCCCCATTTTGCCACATGACTTTCTTCTCTTTACCTGAATTATTCAAAACTTTCATAATATCAGCTTTCTCCTCGTTAAATTCCCACAGTTGTGGGCTCTGTAGTTCAGCATGTGACTGCAACGGAATCACACAGTTCTTATGCACAGGATTCTTTTTCACCATCCAATTCACTGACTGTTGAGCATATCAAGCCTGGTAGAACACAATCATATCCAGGCAGCTGAATTGATAATACATTTCGGTAATTCACTTCCCAACCATTATTGTCATGTAAATGATGTAAATGTAAAACACAGATGAATATAACAGAATTCGCTCTCAGGGAGCACATTTGCCCCAAACTGCTGCTATAACCAGAGCTTTCAGTAAATACACGTAGTTCTTAATATTTCTTAATTTAGTTGAACGATTGAGGGCTTGTAAATAATTCTCCTTTCTCTGTCTGCTAACATACTTTACAGTAGATAGTTTTGGCCTTATGTTTTTTTTTCCCTTTCATCTATTTGCATTTTCTCTTTATGTTTCAATTTCTTCATAAGACTTTTATCAAACATAATCTATTTACATATTCATTATAGAAAACATAAAAATACCTCAGAGTAAGATGATAAGGAATGAAATTAATAGGTATTGCATACTATCTATTATCTATAATGAATAACATTCATAAGATTTTGATATTTATTTTTTGTGACCCTTACAATAAAGATTTAATCTTTTAATCTCCAAATTAGTGAATTTATAGCCTATTCTCTTATTTTTGTATCCAAGCCTAAGCATGCTCCAAATCTAGTTAATGACTTATATGTCATGAGAAGGAAGAATGGATAAAAAGAGTAACTCTTTTCTGGGGCTGAGTATGCCTCAATACCTCCCATAGTCACTATCCTGGTACTGTAAGATTCTGCATAACTTTGAATAAACTAACCATGGAGGCAGTTCCAGACTCTGGCACTATGGATTTGCAGGTGTATATAGTTCATCATTTTCTACTGACCCTCTTCAGTATTAAAAGTATAAAAAGTCATGCCTATGGCCAACAAAGCCTTCAATCTGTCTCATACTTTGAATCTAGAGCTAACTAAAACTAATATGGTACTGAGTTACAATCTAAGCCCACACTGCTATGGACTAAGCAGACTCATGAGCTACCCTAAATTTAACAAGCCATTGGTGATGTTGGACGTAAGTACAATAGAACAGGGTTGTGTGACTCCATCCAGACCAGGAATATCTCAGAGGCTTTGTCTTGAAGCTGCCTGTCTAGTGATGGGCACAATTGGTGTCTTCCCCATGTTTTCTCATGTTTCAATGAAATGTTCTGAGCTGAGTTAACTCCCATGTGCTACCATTAGCAGATACACTCTTGTTCCATGTGGTGCTTCCCCAAATTGGCTACTTTTAATGAGGGAACTTCCTTAATCACAAAGGTTGTCCCCAATCTGAGTCATTTCTGATTGTCTCCACCACAAAGGTTTACCAAGGCTTGTGTCATAGCTGGCAGTGATGCAGCTAAATCATGTGCCACCACCAGGATGAGTGTCTTGACTCCACTCCTAAACTGGTTAACTATCCCCCGAGAGCACTAATCTGGTGTTAACTCTGTTGCTTAAAGTTGATAGGTAATTTCCTTCTTCATAGACTTGAAGTTTTTGTCAAACTGATCTTTTACTTGCTTAGTTAGAGTCATACCAAGGTATTTTATATTATTTGTGACTATTTTTTTGTTAGATATTTTCTTTATTTACATGTCATACGATATCTCCTTTCCCAGTTTCCCCTCCAAAAAAAAAACCCCAAAAAATAAAAACCCAAAAAACAACAAGAACAAATTCCTGTACCCTCCCCCCTCCCCCTGCTTGCCACCCCACCCTGTCCTGCTTACTTGCCCTGGCATTCCCCTACACTGGGGCATAGAACCTTCACAGGGCCAAGGGCCTCTCCTCCCATTGATGACAGACTTGGCCATACTCTACTATACATATACTGCTGGAGCAATTAGTCCCACCATGTGTACTTTTTGGTTGGTGGTTTAGTCCATGAAAGCTCTGAGGGTACTAGTTAGTTCATATTGTTGTTTGTCCTAAGGGGCTGCAAACGCTTCAGCTCCTTGGGTCCTTTCTCTATTGTGAAGGCTGTTGTTTCCCTAATTTCTTTCTCAGCCTGTTTATCCTTTGTGTAGAGGAAGGACACCGATTTGCTTGAGTTGTGCTGAAGTTATTTATCAGGTTTAGGAGCTCTGTGGTGGAATTTTTGGGGTCACTTAAGTATACTATCATATCATCAGCAAATAGTGATAATTTGACTTCTTCCTTTCCATGCGTTTAATCCCAGCATTTGGAAGGCAGAGGCAGGCGGATTTCTGAGTTTGAGACCAGCCAGGTCTACAGAGTGAGTTCCAGGGCAGCCAGGGCTACACAGAGAAACCTCGAAAAAGAATGTGTGGGGTCCTTCCTTGGGTTCCTGTTGAGCTTGGCTTCCATCCTGGAGTGTTGAGAAATGAAAGTATATTGAGTTCTAGGGAGAAAGTACTTTAAAGATTATGATTTTTTAATTTGGCCTAACTAAAGAAAAGGAGTAATTTCGTTGACAAGCAAACTATTGCAGTTGCCAGTACTGGCTTACTGGTATCTCATTCTTAGGAATATCTTCATAAGAATTCAAGAACTATCTTGAAATATCAGCTAACCCATACTCATTGAAAAATTATTTGCAATGTTCAAGTGGTGGAAGCAATCCATATATCTACAAATATTGTGATTGATAGATATTGTTGTTCTGCTTTAAATTTTCTGAAAAACTCCCCCTACTGGTTTCTATTAGTAATACTGCTTTACAATTTTACTAACAATGTTCAAATAATTTATTTTCAATACATTATAAACTATGTGTGCCATCTTTAATTTGCTGAACATAGGCTTTCTGACTGGGGTGCGAAATGATAGTTGCTCATGTTTTCTTTCTCGTAACTTCTTTGTTAGCGTCCCTATCTCAATATTATGTTCAGTCCTGCTCAGACACTCAGGACTACAGTCCTCAGAACGTATTCCAGTATGGATACATGGATGCAGCGATGTTTGCTTTTTGCTATGTGGAAATCCTTCTGAAGCAATGAGAATGACTCAGCATTGGTAAGCTTAGTTCCTGTGGTGGGAAGAAATAGTTGTAACGACAAAGACCTTGTCCATATAACAAATAAGAGTAAATCTTTGGAAACCAGTACTTAGGAGATGCTGTTCTTAATCAATGTGCGAACAGTCTTAAATATATTGTAGATTAACACAGAATGAATTTATAAAGAGAAGAGAGAGAGTAGAATGTATATTTGAGGAAAATAATAAGATAATTCTCCATTAGATGTTAATGTCACATTGTTCTTATCTATTGGATATTATTCAGACACTAATAAGAATGAAATTGACACTAAAGGGTTGGCTCAGTGGTAAGAGCAGGCACTGGTTATTGTTCTGTTCTGTTTGGTTTTTGAGTACCTGTGGTGGTTTGAATAAGCGTGACCCATGGGAGGTGGCACTATTAGAAGGAAGTGCCACTGTGCATTGTTGGAGGAAGTGCATCACTGTGGGTGTGGACTTTGAGGTATTACGCTCAAATTCTGGACAGTGAGGAAGAGATCTCCTCCTGACTTCCTGTGGAAAACACAGTAGTCTACTCCTGGCTACCTTTGGATCCAGATGTAGTATTCTCAGTTTCTTTTCCAGGACCATGTCTGCCTAGATGGTGTCATGCTTCCTGCCAGGATGGACTGAACCTTTGAAACTGTAAGCATGTCCTAACTAAATGTTCTTTATAAGAGTTGTCTTGGTCATGGTGTCTCTTCACAGCAGTGTCAACCTGAGATAATACCTAACCTAACATAGCACCTGAAGTCTGATAGCCAACAACCATGTCTGACAGCTTGCCTGTAACTAGTTAGAGGAATCCCCTTCCTATAGCTTCTGCAGGCATCTGCATTTGAGTGTGTATGCTCTTCCCACATATACACAACTTAAAGTGAAAATACATTAAAAAGAATGAAATGTCATTTGAAAGAAAATAAAATGGGTGATCATATGACAAGTGAAATCAGCCAGATTCAAAACGATGATTATCTCATATTTATTTTTCTCCTGAAAGAAGAAACACTATTAAGAATAGTGAAAGGGAAGGGAAAAGTTAAGTAGGTGTGGTTAAAATGAACAAATACAATGAAGTGTCACATATGTATACGTACATGTATATGATGTACATATATATACATATGTATATGAAGATGTAACACAAAATTCATTGTTTCATAAAATGAATATACACTAAAAGGATGGGATAGTTTTAAAAAGCTATGGAATTTTGAGTGTTTTTAGATAATGATTCTTAGAAGAATACTTATGTAAGTAATTATATGTGCAATCTCATCATTCTTTAATTATTATGTGTTTCTTGGAAGGTTCTCACTAAGCAGTTCAAGGTATGGACTCCTTCCCCCACTTTTGCTTGGGAACAACTCCCTACAGGCTGGAAGCTGGGGCTGGACACCCGCTGTGTGGAACCCTGACTGCTGCTCCTTAGATCAAAGACTTAGCAGGTCTCATGCTTATGTTAAAGGTTTACTGGATCTTCCTTTCAAGATCTCCTTCTGGTCTGGTGTTAATGGATTTTCTCCTGTTTATGTTAGATGGGCAAGTTTCGAATTCCTCTGGGTCTGGTTCCTAGCATAACTATAAATACTGAGTGAATTTCAGTAAAGCTCTCTTATCACATCTACCTGGGGTCTGTGTCCTTCCTTGTTAACCGTTTGCCTTCCCAGGACCCAATTAACCCAGTTCGTGTATACCCACGGAAGAAGAGAGACCGCGGGGCGGTCCCCTTCACAAGGTATCCTAGAACTCCATTATTTTGTCTCAGCACCCCATGTTCTGTGATTGCATGTATGTGTGCCACCATACCTAGCATAAATTTTCACTTTTACCCAGTGAGATCATTAGGATTTTGTGTAGGTTGAACCATTCTTGTCCTTGAGTATAGATTTATCTAATTTTAGCCTCTCCTTGACAAGTAAGATCAGTCAGAGCTGCTGGTAGGAGATGGGATCTAAATATCAGGGCCAGAGATGAGGAGGTGTCTCAGTGGTAGAGTGTTTGTATACATAAGGCCCTGAATTCAATCCCCAGTAACTCTCCCTCCTCTCTCTCTTGCTCACTCTCGCTCTCCCACTCTCTTTCATTCTCCCCTCCTCATCAAAAATGTGGAAAATGTCATGATCAAGTTTGAAGAAGTTAGTAGCAAGGGTTTTTATCGAACCCTGAACTTATCAGGGCCTCTGAAGGATACTAAAAGACTGGTATGGAAGCATCAAGGAATATTAAAAAGAAGGAAAGGAAGAAAGAAAGAAAGAAAGAAAGAAAATTGTCTCAGAAAAGAGTAATAAAAATATTCTATTAAAAAAAGAAATCAAGCCAGGTAAAGGATACTTTCAGACAGTAGAAAAACAGAATGACAAGTTTGAAGCAAAGAATGAGAGTCAGAATGTTGTTAGTTTTATAATTAAGGAATTTGATTTAGACATTGGTATTTTTTTGCCTTCTATAGTAGTTAACATCTTTATGTGAGTAAAAGCATTCTTAGTATGTGACTCAGGCAGATTACAGTCCACAAGTATCTGGGCACTCAAAGTACTACAATATTAAAAAGGTAAAGACAATCTCTCTCTCTCTCTCTCCCTCCCTCTCTCTCTCTCTCTCTCTCTCTCTCTCTCTCTCTCTCTCTCTCTCTCTCTCTCTCTCTCTCTGTCTCTCTCTCTCTCTGTCCTCTCCTTCCTCCACCCCCATCCTGCTCCTCCACCATCCTTATTCCACTCTCCTTCTTCTCTTTGTTTGAGATAGGGTCTCATCATGTATCCCTCTGTGGTCTCAAACATATGATCCTTTGTTCCATCATCCTCAGTATACCAAATTATTTTCAGGTTCTTGATCATGCATTGTTCTTTGGAAAATCATATTACTTTGACTTGACACCTAGAGTATAGAAATTAATATAGTTATAAAATCGAAATGTTGGGTCATGAGAGACGAGTATAAAGTCATAAAATACTGCAATAACTCCATAGACATACCATTGTGTCATTCTTTGTCTAGGTCGTGTAGCAGTGGAAGTAAGAGTCCTTTATTCTCCTGCTTTTTCACACGAGTTAAAAAAAAGTAAGAGAAAGCAATTACTTTAAGCAAGACTACTTTAGTCCTACCACATTCTGTACTATGCAGGCAGACACATCTGAGCAGCAGAAGGTGCTTAGGTACGCCACACTCTTAATTTAACTCTATGTTGTAAGTCAATAGTAGCTGATTCTCTCAGTAGAGACGTTCTGAACATTTTTGCAATGTGAGCTGATAGAAACACGTAGCTATTTATGAACAGCTGCCTCATTATAAAAGTGCTGACTTACCCTGCAGCATATTGATGCTGATTAGAGGGTAGACACCAACTCACTGCATTCAGGAGTCTGGGAGGTTTGTCCTTAGCAATATTTTTACATCCTAAGGAAGCTTAATGAGGGATTCAGCTGTTAATACAGCCTCTGCACCAGACTTTCTAATTTTTCCCCCTCAAGACTATAGATGTCATAGGAATAAAATTTGAATCTGTTTTCTCGAATGAATATCTCAGTAAGAAAAGTTGTTAATTACACAAATCTAGTTTTTGAAGATGTTTTTTCCAAAATATCATCTCCTCTGTTCTAAATATGAATTCAGGAGATGCACCCATCTAACCCTCAAGGGACTTAGGGCCCCAGGGAGTGAGGAGGTCTGGTGTGGGGGTTGGGAGGTGGGGACATCCTCTTGGAGATAGGGGAGAGGATATGGAATGTGAAACAGTCAGAGGGTGGACTGGGAGGGGGATAAAGTCTGGACTGTAAAAAAATGATTAAAGAATAAATTAAAAAAAGAATTTTTTTTGTTCCAGACAATGTTCATATATATTCTATGTATATAATATATGTGGTACATATTCAGTACATCTTTTTAATAGAACAAAGCAGGAAAATTATGTTTTTTAAAGATTAATAATAATTGTTAAGTGTCCAATGATAGAGAGATAAGTACAAGATATAGAATTAGTCTTAGCAAGTATAGTATACTTCTATGTGAAAGATGAATGACTTTACAAGGAAGGCAGCACACAGTTACAGAGCACGTGGAAATCGAGCCAAAGAGACAAGAAAGTGTTATTATTTCCAGAACTGTATGCAGGCAGACCTCCCATCCCCATAGAAGCAGTGTAAGCATGGGCAACTGAAAATAATTCCAGGGCTTTGGAGAAAGAACATAGAGGGATAGAAAGTTTGGAGATGAGGCTGAAGATACACGATCTTAGCTATTTATCAAGAGTGATTTGTGCTTCCATAACGAGGCTGGGTTTCATCTTATAATAATGACAAAGCCATTAATTAGCTTCCACAGAGTGGTGATGGTTTTATTTCTATTGTGGCAAAATCACTTTAAGGGGCAGGTCTGAGGTGAACAAGAGAAAGAATGTTTGAACCCATGAAGAAAAGTTTCATGAGTGTGGTGGGCATATGTCTGCATGCAAGCAGCAAGAGAAATATAATTTAAAACAGAACATAATTTCAGAAGAAGCTATTAGCATGGATAAAACTGCAACGACAAATGTTTAGCATGTTTTTAAAGAAAAATAGTGCTAGAAGTATAATAGCTAAGAATATTCACATGTGGATTTGTACATTAAAAAAAACAGCAAGAATTAAAATGCCAGAACAAGACACCATAAAGTATGAAGTAGACTTATCACCCTTTTGAAGTTGTTTGTCAGGTTTTCCTTTTGCATGGTGCCAACTCATTTGATCTCATGTTATTTGTATCCTAGCTCATGGATAATTGAGCAGTTTGCTAATTTTCCATTTTATGTTTTCCTGAGCTTTTTTCTGCTGATATATTTCTTCATCATCACTGAAAGATTTCTGACATGAAAAGAGCAATAGTCGGTGATGGGTGTGGGATTTATAACTGGCAAGTCATAAAATCTCCTAATAAAAGTTTAATCTTTGAATCATATGATATATGATAAAAGTTTTATGTAACTTTCCCTAACTGAATACTAAATCCCAATTTTCCAGGATATATGATAGTTAAGAGCCCTCACATAATCAAACACGTCCTTCCCCTGCCTTTGTTTTGAGGATATGAAATAAGAATCATTAAATATTGTTTGAGAAATACACCTTATTTTGGTGTGTATATTTAACTATTAAAGATATGCAGAAGGAGCTAGATGTGGTGACGTGTACCCCCTATAATCCCAATATGCAAAAGGAGGGAGCAGGTCATCATACATGCAATAGATACATGGCCATCCTGGGCAACAGTAATTTCAAGGGAAACCTAGACGCTACAGTGAGACCAGTTTTCAAACAATCAAGAGCTAGAGGTGTAGCTCAGCTGAGAAAATGGATGCCTAGCATGCACAAGGTCCTCAGTGTAAATTATAGCACCACAGAAAACTACTAAAGACTAAACATTTGAGAACTCTTATAATGAAATAAAATAAATTTTATCCTTTATAATGATTTCAATTTTATTACCATTTGAAAACAGAATAGCTGTCATTTCTTGACCCAGTTCCTGTAATCCTTCTTTAGGATCTTTCCTGGAGTTGCCCTATCCCTTTCCCTCCACACACCTTCCCCAACCTACTATATCTAGTCTGGGTCCCACATCTGTGACCAGGCGTAGTCCAACCATCACTGAGTGTAATGTAATCAGTCTCTGGCCTTCTACTAGAACCCACGATGACTGTTACCACATGATATACAACTTCTGCATTTAACCAGATTTGCATCCCCCCACTAGGATTAGACCAAGATGCACATCATACACACAGTCCAGTTCCCACCATTCACCTGACTTTATTCAGACAGAAGCCATTACCAACCTTTAGCACAAACTTCCCACATACCTTCTCTTCTATCCCAACCTACTCTGTTTATATCAAACATTAAAAAACATCCGTATGCTTAGGCCTCACTGAGAAAATACAAACAATATAAAAGATTAAATCAGTATCTCCCATCCAAATCTTACTAGTGTTGTAGAACTATTTGCCAATGAGAACTACTTAGATGAAGCCATAACACATAATTACAAAAAAAAAAATCATAAACTCCATAAAAGAAGTCAGGGATTTAAAGAAACAGCTCAGTGAAATTAAAGCAAAAGGACTAGAGAAAAATAAAAGCTTGAATGAAAGAACACACAAACATCAGGTCACATTAATGATGAAAACTTTCCAGAACTTGAAAACAAAAATTCAGTAAAAATTACAGGAGTGAATTTCAACTACTAGAAACTCATGAATGCCAATAAAATAATATACACAGCAAAAATGTCTCCATAGTTGAAGAAGAAAGAAAAACTTTCATGATACAAACCATCTTTTAAAATTATATCTTAAAAAAAGACATAAAACATGAGACACAATATTCTGACTGAAGACAGGGACAAGGATAACCAAGAAACGGGAAAGAAATACAAAGCCATAATTACTAAAGCACAAGCAGCACCACCAGAAATCAACAATATAGTAAGCAGAGATAACATACAGTTCAATCACTTTAGATATTGATGACCTCAATTATCCAACTGAGAGGCGCAGGTTAACTGAACAGAACAAAATACATCTATCTGTTGTCTACAAGCACATATCTTATCTGTAAAGACAGGCACCACTTCCTTGTAAAAGGATGTACAAATGTACTCCAATCAAATGGAACCAAGAAGCCAGACAGGATAGCTGTTCTACTATTTGGTAAGACAGACTTCAAACTAAAACTAATCAGAAGAGATCAAGAGGACCGCTTCTTTCTAATAAGGAAACAATTAACGAGAAATACATTACTATACTAAAGTATCAAATTCTGGTGCCTATAAATTTATTCAAAAACATTCCACTGGATTTCTGGATATAAAGAAATAGATTGACATCAACTGATCTACTGCAGGTGATTTCCGTACCCTACTTTCACCAATAAGTAGGTCATTAAGGCAAAAGATAAAAAAGTCAAACAGCAAACACACACACACACAAAATGGAGAAGTTTAAGAATTAAATAACATAATATATTAAATAGATTTGATAGATATCCATAGAATATTCTATCAAAATACAAAAGAATACACATTCTACTCAGAATTGTATGGCATCCTCTCTAAATCAGAAACCACATCACGGAACGCAAACCAAATCTTTACAATGCCAAAAATTTAAAATATGGGCATGTATCATATGTGACCACAATGCAATAAAATTTAAAAATGGAAGCAAACAAAACTCATAAATGCATATGCTGTTTTTAATAAGAATGTCTCCAAAGGCTCATATCCTTGAATGCTTGGGTCACAACTGATAGATCCATTCAAAAACGATTACGTGTAGTCATTTTGGAGGAGATATGTCAACAAGGGCAGGTGAGACTTCAAAAGCTTGTGCCATTCCCAGCTAAGTCTCTCTGCCTCGTGCTTGTTGATCAAAATGTAAACTTTTAGTTACTTCTCCAAGGCTGTTGCCTACTTGCCTGGCTCCATACTTCCTGACATGATGTTCTATACCCTAACCTTCTGAACCTGTGAACCTCAAATCAAATGCTTTATGCTGTAAGTTTCCTTGGACATGAATATTTATTACAACAATTAAAGAGTTACTAATTAGGAAATTGATCTGACCATGGATGTCTACTTTTCAAAAATATAGAATTAATACGTTTGGATTTCGTGGTTGTAATTGCAAGCTTTTCCACCTGGCCTCTTTGTTCCATGAAGTAATGACTCTGAGATGAGACTTCTTAAATATGAATAAACGCCTATGCCATATGCTTCGGCTTGTTCAAGCTAGCTCATAACTCAATAATCCCACTTATTTCTAAGCCCTGCCATGTTGTTAATTACCTCTCTTCAAGTCCATAATCTGTTTTCATCAGCCTTGGGGCAAAGCTTTGTGCTTGCCTATTTTGCAGGATAACATCTCTATCTCTGAATAGCTAACATTCTAATCCTGCCTCAGCTCATTGGCCACAGGCTCCTTATTGACAGGTGATACTTCTAGGCAGTACATTGCACAAGAGATTCTCTCTGCAGTTGTTTGAGTGGGATGAATTCTTAGTTACCAGTTAGTGGAACTGTTTAGGAAGAATCAGGAGATGTGGACCTGTTAGAACAGATGTGAACTTGTTGGAGGAAGTGTGTCACTGAGTGCATGTTGTATAGTATAAGATTCAAATATTCTATTATATAGCAAAGATTCTTAAAAAGAAGGTAAACAATTGAAAATAGCTTGCGGAAGCCCCTGAAGCTGGCCAGATTAACTAGGCTTCTTTTTCCCAAGAGTGAGGAACAAAGATGGCTGAGGGTAACTCTCAGATAAACCAAGTGGCAAAGAAAACTCTTAGAGGATTCAAGCTATGAAGAATACTATGAGACCAGACCAGCTCTCTAAAAAAGCAGGAAACAGCTGACCTGCCTGCAAAAGGCTTAGACCAAATGAGGTACCTAGAACAGACAAGACACCTCCAAATATTTTGACCTTCTGAAGGCTTTTCCCACATGATCCAGGTTCTCAGCCAATAGTTTACTGGTGAGACTTCATAATATAAAACAAAACAAAACCAAGACAAATAAACAACCACTAAAAACAAAAACTAAAAGAACCCCACACATA
The DNA here is from genome assembly GCF_008632895.1 of Mastomys coucha. Lineage (NCBI taxonomy): Eukaryota > Metazoa > Chordata > Mammalia > Rodentia > Muridae > Mastomys > Mastomys coucha. Next base: position 120,152,877 of record NW_022196896.1, read on the forward strand.
TATGAACCACTAAAGAAATATTCAACCTAATGAGGAGAAGTCTACAGAAATGGAGGGAATCTTTGCCAGCAATCTGACATTGGATTGTCTTCTAGAATATCTAAAGAACTATAAAATACAAAGAAATACAGAGTCTACAAAACAAAGGATCCACTAAAAATATGGGCCAGGGACCTGTACAGTTTAGAAGAAGGAAGAGAAGGAGGAGAAGGAAAAGAAGGGGAAATAGAAGGAGCAGGAGAAGGAAAAGAAGGAGGAGGAGGAGGAGGGAAAGGAGGAGGAGGAGGAGGGAGAGGAGGAGGAAGAGGAAGAGGAGGAGGAGGAAGAGGAGGAGGAGGAGGAAGAGGAGGAGGAGGAGGAGGAAAAGAAGAAGAAGAAGAAGGAGGAGGAGGAGGAGGAGGAGAAGGGGAGGAGGAGGAAAAGAAGAAGAAGAAGAAGAAGAAGAAGGGGGAGGAGGAGGAGGAAGAGGAGGAGGAGGAGGTGGAGGAGAAGGAGGAAGAAGCAGAAGCAGAAGCGGAAGCAGAAGCAGAAGCAGAAGCAGCAGAAGCTAAGAAATATTTCAGAAACTGTTCCTCATCCCTGGGAATTAGAGAAATGAAAATTAAAACAACTGAAATTTATCCTCATCCTAATCAGAATGGTAACAACAACATGAACAATCACAGCAAAACAAAAACAAATTTTAGAATTGTTATAGAGAAAATATAACCCACAGTTGGGATTACAAACTGGTCTAGAGACTAAAGAAATCACTGTGGTCATACTTTTGTTGGTTTTTAGTGTATTATTGCCAGTTGTACTTTGAGTTTTAATCATAATTTTGTATTTTTCCATAGCTATCTCTGATTCTCATATTCTTCTGTCAAACATGTTGGATCCTGTATTTTCCCTAGGTTTGGCTTCTTCTTGAATATAAATTTCTTTAAGCTATTTATACCACAGAAAGGTTTTCACTCTCCTTCAGTTGCCACAGATAGTTTTTCTGGGTATATTAGTGTAAGCTGCCCATCAAAGTCTATCAGGATGTAGAAAGCATTGTTCCAGGATCTTCTGGATTTCAAAGTCCATTGAGAAATCACCTGTTATTGTGGTGGCTTTTCCCTTCTACATGGCTTGCATGCTTTCCCTTGGAGCATTCCATAGATTTTCTTTGCTTTGTCTATTTAGCTTTTTGAGTATGATAAGCCATGGGATTTTCTTTTCTAATCTTTTTTACTTCGTGTTTTGTGTCTTTCTTCTATCTATATGTATGTATAATTTCTTAGTTTGGAGATTTGTATATTTTATAATCTTGTTGAAGATCTGTGCTACTGACTTGGGAATCTTATCTTTCATTAATTTCTATAATTCAAAGGTTTGTTTATTTGTTTATTTTCATGGTGTCTTGCATTTACTGAATGCTCTTTTTTTCCTTTAAAAAATTCTATTATTCTTGTTTATTTAGTTTAGATTCTCTAGTTTATCTTTTAGTACTGATATTATGTTTTTTTGCTTCATTCATTCTACTTCTAACACTTGTTTTTGAATTTTCTAATTAATGTATTCAGTCTTTCAATTTTGTGTTCCTTTAACTTGAGTTCTCTTCAGCATTTCTATGCATTGAATTCTGATCTCAAGTCTCAACTGTCTTCATCAGTCCCCTCAGCCTTATGCTTGTGGTTTCTTAGGCATCATTGAGGTCCTCATGGTCTTTCTTCTTGGTGTCAGGGAGCTTTTCTTTGTGTCTTCTTTTAACTCCTTGAAATGTTTGATGGACTTGATAGTTGTTCTTTGATATTCTCTGCTGATCAACTAGTTCATTCTCATTGGCAAACAGTTCTGTAGGACTAGAATGTTTTGAACAGGAAATATTAGGTTTCATATTATTTACTTTTTTTTCAATGAGATCTGGGCATGTGGACTTCTCTTGTTAATTTTAAGTCTAAGATGGGGAGTACAGTTGATGTAACAGGGAGAATATTTAGGCAGTTTAATCCTAGAGGTTTGAAATGGCATGGGTTGAATGAGAGGTAGACACAGGGGAATAGGCTAGTTCACAGGCTGTGCCTCCTGGTCCATTGCTGGAGTATGTGGGTGGATCTGGCTTGCAGAAAGGTTAGGATGTATTTACCAATCTAGCTGACAATGGTGAACCTGAGAGAACAAGGCCTAAAAATGAAGTGGACTAAGTTCTACTGCAATAGCCAGCTTTAGTCAGAGAATCAGGCAATTTATACTGTCTAAGGAGAATCACATGAGTGAGGCACTCAATCACAAGGACATATGGCACTTCAGAACAAACACATTTTTCCATAGAGTCATGTAAATATCAACAGATGAAGTAAGCTAATTCCTAATTCCTATTCACTACACCTTGAGGAGCACAAAAGTACATTCTAAGTACAATTCTGTGTTTTGAAGTAGCTGAGGCCACAAGAATTGTCTTCTATTTTTGGAGTTTTCTCACAAACACTCAGACTTCTCACATGACTCCATTTTTGGACCTCATTCCAACAGGATGCAGTATGGGAGGACCCTGTGTGCTTGGGAGTTGAAAAGGGTGTTCCTGACAGAATTGTAGATTGGTTGAATCACAGTCAGGAGTGGCTGGAAAACACTGGGACACTTGATATAGGGTGTAGACTAGAATAGGTAGATTGGGAAGAAGACAGAGGGCTAGGGTCAGGGAGGCCCATGGGGCTAAACCCTGGTGAAAGATACATGAGATTTGGCTGAAAAGTTTGGATTGTCAACTTTGTTTTTGCTTAATAATTCAGTAAAGCATGAGTTTATAGGCAAATAAAATCTGTGTGAACCTTTTTGTTTTATTTTTAAAGGGGTGCATTTTCTATTAAAAATAAATATTCACAGCTTACACAGATTTATTAGTCATATTTTGAAATTTTGGATTAATGATTTTCTACAAAGATAATTTTATTTATGCTTAAGTACAAACCACATTTTAAAAAATAACCTGTTGCTATTCTCTGAATTGTTGTGGTGTTATTTCTCAAAAAAGCCATAAATAGAAAATATTTTAAGATGGAAATAAATTTAATATGTGTATCCTTCTAAAAATTACACATTAGTTTATCTCTCACTAAATGTGCTCAGGACACTTATTAAGTAATTACGTACTGCTTGTCAAAAGTTTTATAATATAAAGCCTATGTTATGGTAAAGTACCTAATACATCATACAATTTATGGAATATCTATATACTAAAATATCTGACAACATAATATGATGAAGAAGTTAGCAGTCATTGGCTGTGCTTAAGAGGAAACTACAACTGCTGCTCTTGTCTGGCATCTGTAGATATTATTCTACTATATGGAATTATAGTATATATCACAGTATAGTTTAATTGGGTACACTTTGTTTTCTCACTATTGAAAAGTCAAGAACATGTATTGAATTGTCACAAGTAGATAGCTATGTACATATCTTACCAGAAATGAGCATATATTTCTTTCAGGTAGAATATTAATTTTTCCACATATTGTATATTATGGATTCAAAGACAGTTTTTGATTTTTTGTTTCTGTAGTATTGGTATAAGACTTACAGTAATGGATATTTACAGTAACCTCTGAATCCCAAATTGCTTTGTTGTAATTAAATATAGCATTAAACAAAAAATTTTAATATTGGCACTAAGGTATTATATGCTGATCAGTTATAACATTATATTTATTTTTCATAAATTTTTCATAAATTTTTAAAATTTCTTAAAATTTATTTTAAGCTGTTACATGAAAATAGGAAAATTACTCATGTTCCTGAGGTATCATAATATTTTAACAAGTGTATCTGGAATGTAATATTTAAATACTTCTAAATCTGTTCTCAGAAACTTACTATTTCCTTCTAGAAATAGTAATACTTTTCCTTTATTCTTTTCTTCTATTAAAAAGACTATTTTGAATAATCACTGGTGACATCTCATCCATAACTAAATTTCAGTGAAGTCATGTGGTTGTGGTTTAAAGTCATGTGAACCAAAGTACATGTAGCATCTCCTTCTCTGTATGTTACTGTTACAGCATCTCCTTCTCTGTATGTCACTGTTACAGCATCTCCTCTCTGTATGTTACTGTTACAGCATCTCCTTCTCTGTATGTCACTGTTACAGCATCTCCTTCTCTGTGTGTTACTGTTACAGCATCTCCTTCTCTGTGTGTTACTGTTACAACATCTTCTCTGTATGTTACTGTTACAGCATCTCCTTCTCTGTATGTTACTGTTACAGCATCTCCTTCTCTGTGTGTTTCTGTTACAGCATCTCCTTCTCTGTATGTTACTCTTACAGAATCTCTGTCTCTGTATGTTACTGTTACAGCATCTCCTTCTCTGTGTGTTACTGTTACAGCATCTTCTCTGTATGTTACTGTTACAGCATCTCCTTCTCTGTGTGTTACTGTTACAGCATCTCCTTCTGTGTATGTTACACTTTAATTTCTCTTTTAATCTGTATTTTAACAGATTTTTCATTCACTGGTTAGTTGTTCAGCTTTCATGAGTTTGTTAGTTTTTTTCTTATTTCAGTTGTTGCTGAACTGTGTTGGAAGGATTAGGAGGTGTGACTTTGTGGGAGAAGTTATGTCATTGGGAGTGGCCTTTGAGATTTCAAAAGGCCATGGCATTTCTATCCCCATAGATAGATAGATAGATAGATAGATAGATAGATAGATAGATAGATAGATAGTTTTTCAACATTATTTATTTTCTGAGGAATTAAATCTTTGTTTCATTGATTCTTTATATTTTGTTTATTTGTTCATTTGCTTCTGTTTTATTTATTTTAGCTTTGAGATTTATTATTTCTTGCCAACTATTTCTTTTGGCTGTGATTTCTTCTTGTTGTTGTACTTTTGAGTGAGTTCTAACGTTTCTAAAATGAGATTTCTTCAAATTGTTTATGTAAGCACTTAGTGCTATGAACATGCCCCTTAGAACCATTTTCACAGTGTTAAGTTTGTGTTTGCTGTGTTTTCATTCAATTGTAAAAAGCTTTTGTTGATTTGCACATGTCAATTCTGTGTCCTGCCACATTGCTGAACTTGTTTATTGTTTCTAGAGGTTTTCTGGTAGAACTTTGGGAATCTCCAATGTATAGTAGCATACCCTTTGAATGAAAAATGTGTCAGTCAGTACTTTCAACTGAGAGGACAGAAGGATTTCAGTTTGTTCATTGGAGAATCACAGACATGTTTGAACTTTATGTACTTTTAAGTTTCATACTGTTAGAATGGCATTAAAGTCTGTGAGATGCGGCACAGAAAGTATTTGATAAAAGCTACGTTCATATTTCCTTTTTATTTTTAAAAACATGCATTAGTGTTGTTACCACAATTATTAATTTTATTTTGAGACAGGCACTTGCTGTGTAGCCCTGGCTGGCCTTTATTTACAACTGTCCTGTCTCATTCTTCCAGGACAGGTATGGCAGGTGTGTGTCATCACACTGGACCACAGTTTATTTTTAAAGAAATTCTTCCCTAGAAGAATGTTAAAAATAGTGTCACTCAAACCTTTGGAAACACTTCGTGTAAATACAAAGCATGTTCATCTGGAGCATTGTGGGTTAGACTGATCCAAGGCTTTCTCTGAGGCCATGCTATGTGGTAAAGAAATACAGATCCTTCTAAAACCAGGAACAGGCTTAGTTAGCAGAGGCAGCAACGGCCTGGAATGAGAGTCTTGGGTAAATTGAGACTTCAGATCCCAAGAAACCATTTTTTTCCTGCCTACAGGACTATGGTTATCAACCCCAAGACTGCTGTTCTCTGTATATTAAGTTCTTGAGATATCCCGTATTTCTCTTGTGCAATATTATTTGATCAGCTTCTCATACCTTGTGCAAAACATCTGGAATCCAAACTTTCCTTCTCTGTGTTCTATCCTCTTTTTCTTCTGATTTTTTTTGTCCTCTCTCTTTGGACCCTGTCAATGATAAATGACCCACTGGTCCAGGTTACTGGAGTACCATATATAGTATATTGAATTAAGTGATAAAACTCTCTGGAGAAGGGATTCCACACATCTCTGGCTCTTGCTCTCTCTCTAGACATTTGCCTATTTATTCCTTACTCAGAGTAATTTTTACCCACTGTAAAATTGCTTTAATTAGTATCTCATGTTTAAAATAACCAAGGAAAAAGAGCCTTTGTATACGACCTATTTGTAGAAGTTTTGTCCTGGTTCTTTTTCCTAGCCCCATGCTCTCAGAAATAAGATTCAGACTCAAAATATATTTACAAATACCTTGGCCTTATAGCTAGGCTCTACCCTTAGCAGATCATAATTTAGATAACCCACCTATTATAATCTTCATTCTGCCACATGGCTGGTTACCTGTGCTCAGGTACCATGTGTCTGTTTCATCACATCTCCTGGGCAAATATTCCCTGTAGCTCTAACCCAGAATTCATTCTGCTCCAGAATGTCCCACCTCCTATTTCCTACTAAAGCCATAGGACATCAGATTTATTACTGAGTGGTGCTATATCCATATAGACATAAGATATTCTCTATAAATCTATCTGCTTCAGACCCTGTTCAGATCTCTTCTGTGTCATCATCCTGCATTACAGTTCCTCAGCAACACTCTAAAAACACACTGTGTATAGTGGATTGTTGTCATTTAGATTCATAAACTAAAACCTAGCTGGACATGACATGAATAATATCTACTTGATAACTTAAAAGCTAAAGTACATCAGAGTAAGTAGACATGAGTGTGCTATCCATAATAACTTGAATATTTTTAACTGAAAAAATGGAGATTAATGCACACTAAATTAAAATTTAAAAATCTATAAAATTGCTACATGATTATTTATTAACAAAGTTCCAAGATATATTAGTCAATTGATTCAGTGCTTTATAAGTACAAATAATTAAAGTATTAATCACTAGAACTCAAATTATTTCTCACAACAGATTATAATTTCATGTAATAAAACATTAATATTTTATATTTTATATATGAAGGCAAATGAAAACAATGATAAACAAATAAAAATCATAGCTTGTCTTAATTACTTTTCTTTTGACATGTTAATACACTGTGATCAAGGCAACTTATAAAAGAAAATATTTCATTTAGGGGCTCACAATTCTAGAGGTTTAGAGTCTATGACTCTCATGGAGGGGACCATGGTAACAAAACTGCAGGCAGGGATGGGACTAAAGTAGTTTTTGAGAAGAGAGAGAGATGATTTTATCTATCTGTCTATCTATCTATCTATCTATCTATCTATCTATCTATCTATCTATCTATCTATGGGGATAGAAATGCCATGGCCTTTTGAAATCTCAAAGGCCACTTCCAATGACATAACTCCTCCCACAAAGTCACACCTCCTAATCCTTCCAACACAGTTCAGCAACAACTGAAATAAGAAAAAACTAACAAACTCATGAAAGCTGAACAACTAACCAGTGAATGAAAAATCTGTTAAAATACAGATTAAAAGAGAAATTAAAAGCTTTTTACAATTGAATGAAAACACAGTATACACAAACTTAACACTGTGAAAATGGTTCTAAGAGGCATGTTCATAGCACTAAGTGCTTACATAAACAATTTGAAGAAATCTCATTTTAGAAACGTTAGAACTCACTCAAAAGTACTACAACAACAAGAAGAAATCACAGCCAAAAGAAATAGTTGGCAAGAAATAATAAATCTCAAAGCTAAAATAAATAAAACAGAAGCAAATGAACAAATAAACAAAATATAAAGAATCAATGAAACAAAGATTTAATTCCTCAGAAAATAAATAATATTGAAAAACCCTTATCCAAATCAACTGAAAGATGAAATGAGTAGATCCAAATTAACAAAATTAAAGACAAAACGGGAGACCTGACAGCAGAAACTGAGGAAGTCTAGGTGGTCATAAGGACATACTTTAAAAACTTGTTCTCCAAATTGGAAAACCCAAAATAAATGGATAGTTTTCTCAACATACACAGCTACAAAAGTTAAGTCAAGACAAGATAACTAATATAAACCTTCCTGATTACCACTAATGAAACAGAAACAGTAATTAAAACCTCACAATCAAAAATTAAAACCCAGATCCACATGGGTTTAATGAATCTTGGCAAACTTTATAAGAAGCAGTAACAATAATACTTCTCAAGTTATCCCACAAAATAAGAAAAGAAGGAAATTGCCATATTTTAAAAAATAAAGGTACAGTTACTTCATATCTAAAATACATAAGGACCCAAAAATGAAAAAGAATTGCAGACCAATTTTGCTAATGAACATAGAAACCAAAATTCTCCATAAATACAAACCAAAGTCAAAGAACACATCAAGAATATTATCCACCAGGAATAAATAGGCTTTCTCCTAGAGATGCAGGGATGGTTTAAAATCTTAGTTAATAAATCTAATTAACCATTTAAACAGACAAAATTCACATAATCATCTTATTAGATGCATAAAAAGGTCTTTGACAAAATCCAACAACCCTTCATATACAAGTCCTGAAGAGAACAGTGATACAAGGGAAACACCTTAACAGGAAAGAGGTCTTACACAGCTGACCCATGCATCAACTTAAACAGAGAGAAACTGAACGCATCTTCACTAAAATGAGGAACACAAGGTTGTCCATTCTTTTCATACCTATTTAACATAGTTATTCAAGTCTTGGTCAGAACAATTAGACAACTGAAAGAGATCAAGTGGATACAAATAAAGGAAGAAGTCAACATATCTGTATTTGCTGATGATATGATTGTATGCACATGTATCCTAAACTTCTACCAGGAAACACCTACAGCTGATAAACTCTTTCAGTAAAGTAACAGTTTATAAAATTAATACACAGAAATTGTTAACTTTCTAAGGGAAACATCCATGGTTTGTGGGAATATAAACATGTACAGGCACTATGGAGTCAATGTAGCCATTTCTCAGAAAGCTGGAAATAGATCTACCTCAAGATATAGCTTTATCACTCTTGAGAATAAGTCTAAAACACTCTTTATCCTGCTATTGAGAGACTTTCTCAACCATGTTCTGTTGTGGATTTGGTTTAATGCTTATATCATGTTTATTGTGTCCCCAAAATTGCATGAGAATCCACACATCTGAACATAAGATGCTAAGGGTCCCTGCCCACGGTTGGTATTGATTGGTAAATAAAGTTGCTGGTGGGTAATGGCAGGGCAGGGAGACAGAGGTGGGGGACTTTAGGAGTCCTGGACAAGGGATCAGGAAGGAGGAGGGTATAGCTGCCATGCTGTGGAGGAAGAAGGATACACCAGGTCTGAGGAGCAGAAGAGAGAGCATAGCCATTATGTAAGAGTCAGGTATTGTGGCCCTGGGGGACTGCAGGTCTGGGTCCAGGGCTGCAAAGACAGAATATAGATTTTGGAAAGAAAGAACTCAGAAATAGAGGAAAGGAGTGTGTTTGCCACGTGTAGGTTAAGAAGTGTTCCAGCCCTCAAACTGTTTAAGTCATATTAAAATAGAAGACTGCTTGTGTATGCCTTTCATTTGGGAACCCAGAGCATTGGGGCAGATCGTGATGAACATGCCGCCACTGCAGAAATGATTTGAGGAGAGTTATTTGGGTTCTGCAACTCTTGTGGAGTGAGCCTTCAGCCAAATCACCTATTGGGTAATTATATCCACAAGCTTTGTGCCATCACTGCACGAGTGTAACTTGCAAGCGGACACCATTGGAAATCAAAATGTTTGTGGCTGGGATGGTGTCTACATTTTTACTTCGGGTAGGCATGCAGAGGAACTTCCTTGTACCAAAGACAATTGAATGTAAAGCAAAGCCTCTATGGAGGCAGCAGCTTGGATTCCTCATATTCAGTGAGTTGTGTAAGTGTTGTCTTCAGCGATGAGGCTTGGCTATCACTTTGTGGAGAGCAACCTATAGTCTTGGCAACAGCCTGGGATGTGGGCCGAGTGAACTCTTAAGTCAGTATCATGATTACCAGATACAGAAAAGGCCAAGAAGGGAGATGTTGTCCATTTCCTGAAAAATCAACAGTGTTTCTTTTGAAAAGTCAAGCACCATCAGTTTAAAAAAAAGATAAATGTCTTTGATTAGATAGTTCATATGTACACGGTGAGGAAAGTCATTTGCCCTCAGTGTGGCAATCTTCACAGCGTGAGGAGTCAGACTGCTAACTCAGCCTCTCTGCAGTGCTGGTCCAGAGTCAAACCTGTCGGCCCCTTGATGAGTAGCATCTCCAGCCCTTAGGTTTGTGTCAGTCCCCTGCACAGCAAGGAGACTTAAGCATAAATCCTAATCTAGAGGGTGGATGGTGGATTGGCCCTTAAAGCAGTCAACGTGAAACAAATTGCTCTCCCTGCATGAAAAATGAGGTCATGAAGATTTAAATGTGGCAAGAAAGAAGAAGGTGATGTCTGCTCAGGAAAGACACTTAGTGTGAATCCATCTGTGGTAATAGATTAATTGCCTTCATTAGCAAAGATGTATATCTCACACCAACTATCAATACATGTTTCAGATTCACTCAGGAGTGATTGCTCTGTTGGTCCAGAATATAAAACCCATTTTAAACAAAAAATATTCAAAGTATCTACTAAATGTATCCCTAAAATTTTCTATAATTTAAAAGTTTTGTAATAAAGGATAATTACATATCAAGTAAAGAAGTGAGAATCTAGAGAGATGCTTTAATCAACCTCATTACACATAGTGAATCGTTTTTATTAGCCTCTATAGTTGAGAGATAGGGAGATAAGATGGGATGAGGAGGTTTGAGTGAGGGAAACTAACCTTACTTGGCTTGCATTTTAATCAGACTTTAAAAGAATTAGGGTTTTTAAAAACCATTTAATTCATTCAACCCCATCTTGCCTCAGACTTTTCACATATCTTCTCTTCAAACACATGACTCCTAATCTTCCTGGTTCCATTATCACATCCTCGATGTATGTGACATATATTAGAAAACAACACTTTAACAGCAAAATAATCTTATATAAAATCCTTTTTAATCCCATTGGATACAAGTTTTGTTCAGCAAAGACCAGAACACTGTCTAACAAAGAACACAAGCCACAGTGAGGTATTCATTATCATCAAACAAGCTAAATGCTGAGTATTATCATAGGGCCCAGGGGGCAGATTTTATATACAGTTATGAATTCCAGAGATAAAGCTGATATTACAGTCTTCTGTGGAGTCTACAGTAGACTACATTAATTTTTTATTAGATTGTTATGATTACTTTTATTTACTGGATAGTATGTTTAACTGGAAATAGTTTAGAAATCAGTAAAACATCATATTAGGGTCAAGAGTCCTTAGTAAGGATATTTAATTTGAGTGTAAGTATTAACTCTATTTCTATGTTTCTGAAGAACTTTGATTTTCTTCTCATGTTAACTTAATATCTATCTACCTATCTATCCATCTATCTATCTATCTATCTATCTATCTATCTATCTATCTATCTATCTACCTACCTATCTATCTATCTATCTTCTTTCCCTTTTCTTCCTTTCTGCTTATTTCTGTATCCAATATTTATTTAATGACAAATTGTGTTTATGGCTATTGGCTACATTCCTCTATCTATCTATCTATCTATCTATCTATCTATCTATCTATCTATCTATCTAATCTTTTATTTATCAGAAAAGAAACACAGCTGTAAACTATACAGTGTGGGTTTGAAAGAACAGTCAAATTTGATTTAGTTCAGAGAAACATTAATATGAGAGATTTATAACTTCAGTAAAATCTCAATCTACTAAAACTTTTTTGAGGTATTTTTTTTGTTTGTGTGTTATTTCAAATACTTTCAGTACTGGAATTTATGCTATGAAAGTGAAAACCTACTTTAATCAGTTGATATCTGAGAAGTGTAAGGAACAAACATATTTGAATAACTTAGTGAATGAGTACTGTAACCTTCCTTTACAAATCAGTAAACTTACAAATAGAAAAACAAAGTGATTTTTCTCATCATATTAGAGCTAATCTCCAACAAAGTCCTTTTTACAGTTAATCTACTAAACTATCCTGAAGGTATGTTAACTTAATTAGCTCAGAACACTCACTTGATTTGCTCACATTTCCCATGTGCTATACTTGTTTGACTTATCATATGAACTTGCTAATAACTTCAATGTTAATATCCATCCTTTTTCTTTTTGACATATGATTGACAGGCATAAAATAATTATGATCATTTTTCAAAACTGTTTCAAGCACAAAATCTGATTATATAAATGTATATTGCTACACATCTTTGTAACACATACTCTTTGTTTTTGTTTGTTTGTTGTTTTTTAGTTTTGTTTCTGCACTTCCAGAAACTGTGAAGATTATTTGAGAATATCAAAATTTTATTTTCTGGGCATAGTGGCACAAACCTTTAATCATAGAATTTAGAAGGCAGAGACTAGAACATCTGTGAGTTCCAAGCCATCCAGAGTTACATAAAAATTCATGTAGAAAACAAAACAAAGCAAAACCAACCAACCAACCAACCAGCCAACCAACCAACCAACCAACCAGCCAACCAACCAACCAACCAACCAGCCAACGAACCAACCAGCCAACCAACCAACCAACCAACCAACCAACCAACCAACCAACCAAGTTTACTGTAAGACTTTCTAAACAATCAGTTGTTCAATACTCTCTCTCATAAGTGATCTGTCTTTGTCAATTTATTTATCTTTAAAATAGTTTCTGGACATGAGTTAATCAAATATTAACTTTCATCCTTCTCATTGTCTTTTAATCTACCAGTGCCACCTTTCATTTAGCAAAAGTCCATCATTGCCATATATTCTAATTTATTTACTTTAATATTATGACTAGCCCTTCCTTCATGTAGTAGTTAAGAAAACACTGCCTGGTTCATGATGTATGTTTATATTTATATTCTTCTACATTTGCCTCCAAAACTCAATTGTTTTGTTTATCAGACAGTTAGATCTTCAAGCTGCCTGTGGTTTTTATAGGTGGTGTAAGTAGAGGTGAAAATATAATTTTATTTTCTTTATGGATACCCCCTGATCTGGTTTCACTTACTCTCCTTTATTTTATACCTTTTATTCCCAGCATATGTTATTTCTATTTTATACACATATTCTTTTCACACCAGATTTTTTGATTCATTTATTTAGAAACACATTTGACTGAAAACCAGTTTATCCCAGTCTTAGAAAATGAATGTTTACATGTGGGTCTTGCAGGAGCACTCCAAGTTTTGAATGAACCTTTGCAGAAAAGATGCAATTCTACATAATAATTAGGCATCAGGATTAGAGAGTATTGTCAACACCCAAGCAGATCCACAGGAGGTAGAATGATGTTGTGAGCAGAGACATTTAGCATCTTCTCCTTCTTCTTCCTTGTCTCTCTTCCTAGAAGTCCAATGCGCTATCCATTGCACCACAGAGCCACGCTGTCTCTCTTCCTGCTCTATGCAGCCTGACTATGTAAGAGTGAAAGAGAAGTGCAAGCCTTTGTGTAGAACTCCCCTTACAGTTTATTAATTAGCTGATCTGCAGAAGATTGAAAGACTGAGAACGGTAGAGAACACCCTCCTGTAGTATTCTTGAGATCCAGTATGAAACAATTCAATTTTTCTGTGAAACCGTGTAAAAGTAAGTTAGGGGGATTTCTCTGCCCCACCCCACTCCCTGAAAACTGCAGGAGTTTCTATGCTAACTCTGGCCTCTTTTAGCTCCTGAATAAATGAGACAGAGACTTGTCATTTTTATTAACAAGCTGTTGGCATTATGCTCGGCAGGTTCTGAGCTATTCTAGCCTTTTAAGGCCGCCTATTTTCCAGCCACATGCATTGTGAAGGATGGACGTACTCAGCTGCAGGAGATTGTCTCTAACAAATCGACACACTAACGATCAGAATTGCATTACTCACAGCTCTGGAGGCAGACAAGCCCATGGTTTGTTATTTGCTGAGAACCTGCTTAAGGTTCGTACACTTTCGTCTCCTGGCTGTGTCCTCATGCCATGTGAGGAGTGGAGAAATGCTTTGGAATCTCCGTTACAGAGGTAATAATTCAGTTCATGAGGAGTCAGTCCTTTACCTTTAATCTGAGTTTGCCCTGGCTTTCACCACTCTATGTGTGTCCTTATGGAGACTCCAGTGGAGAGCTGCTCAAGGCATCTCCTCATGGTAATCCACATCTTCTTATCCATCCCCAATTTTTTTCTGGGACCACCTAACTGGGATTTGAAGTTCCAGATAATTGACTGATCAGCTAATTGACTTTATTAACCAATCAGAGGTGATGGAAATCAATGTTTACTTAACATAGAGACTGGGGATGCTTGACCATGCTATCCTTTGGACCCCAACCAGATGTCTGGGCATAGAAATTAACATCTGAATACCCAATGCACAAAAACATCTCCCAACTGTATTGTACAATATCAGTTTCATTGGGGGACTTTAAACATGATGGTTAATAAATGAATCCTTGACTGGGGGCTATTCTTAGTTTTCATCTTTCTAGTTCTGTTATAAAATAGGTTACACACTTTTGACTTTATATCATAGTTCATGTTTGGTTCATCAACAGATTTAATGTTGAACATGCTTTTGTTTAATATTTCTAAAATTGGATAAGAAACTTTACCTCCAGGTTCTTAATTGCAGGAAAAACTAGAGCAGACCATTTCTTCTAAAAGCACCTGAGTGAAGGAGAAACACCAGTTCTACAGAAGGATGGACGTACTCAGCTGCAGGAGATTGTCTCTAACAAATCGACACACTAACGATCAGAATTGCATTACTCACAGCTCTGGAGGCAGACAAGCCCATGGTTTGTTATTTGCTGAGAACCTGCTTAAGGTTCGTACACTTTCGTCTCCTGGCTGTGTCCTCATGCCATGTGAGGAGTGGAGAAATGCTTTGGAATCTCCGCTACAGAGGTAATAATTCAGTTCATGAGGAGTCAGTCTACCCAATGACTTACCAAAGACCTTTTATCCAGAAATACAATTATGACTATTAGATTTTCACATATAAACTTAAGGGAATGGCATAGTCTCCCTGTGTCTCTCCAGACACAAAAAGTCAGTTCTCAGAACTTCCCAATTTGCCCAATTGGCATGAAGTATGCACCAACAAAACCTTGTCACATCTCTCTATTCAGTTCTACAGCTGTTTAAAGATTATTATTTATTTGCTACAGCTGTCCCCTTAGTTCTCAGTACCAGGTTTTACCTTTGTCCATTCATGTAGCTGTAACAAACTACCATATTTGAATGGTTGAAATAGCAGAAACTGTCTTCTATTAACTCTAGGGTCAAGGAAGTCGTAGATTAAATTATTTCATGAGGGATCTTCTTTACACCATCCCATTTCATCCTCTTGTGACACAGGTCTGATGGTGCTCTTTGGCATATTCATTAAGGTGATAACCCATCCAGTTGGTTTTTCCTTCATGACCTAATCAACTCTCAAACACCTCATTTCCAAGCACTTTCACACTGGAGATTAGGTTTCATCCTATGAATTGGCAACATACATGCTCATTTCAAAGTAAAAAAATAAAACAAAATTGTGAGTTTTAGCAGTTGACTCCAGAATGGGATGGAGTTGCTCAGAGGCAAGAGTGAAGAACTGAAACACTTGGTAGAATAGGGAGGGCATCTGTCTCATCCGTAACTGAAACAGATCAGGCTTTTATGGGTCAACTCACAACTGTGTTGATAGAAAGGAAATGTTAGAACTGAAACACAGAATGCTATCAGGATAATCAAATTTTCTAGTTTGGTGTCATTGCTTGACTTACATTCATTAATTGTCAAATTTATTCATGCACTTGCCAATTGCTCTGTGTCTGTCATGTACTAGGTCGAAGTCAGTACATAGTGAATTAATTTAGACTTCTAAACCCAATTCATGTTTCCTGGAACAACTTTATTGATTGAAATTTGCCATTTTAACATTTACTTATGTATTTGTTACTTATTATTCATCTTTCTGTTTGACATGCAGTCTCATATAGCCCAGGGTGACCTCGATCTCATGATGTAGCAGAGGATGTCCTTGAGCTGCTTCTCCTGCTTTCACCTCCACAGTACAAGGATAAGAGACACAACACTCAACACTAATTTTAATATTTATGAAAGAGACAATACTTAGAGAAAAGAAAGATAATATTGATTCTCTATCCCTGGCTATTATTCTTAGCCCATCTAAGTAAATAATAGATCTGGGTGCTTTATATAATAAGTCATTAGAGTTAAAAGAGGATGATTCATGTTGAAATGAAGGTAATGTCTACGCCAAATATGTAGGCAGAGGATAGAAGATAAACATACAAAGTTTGAGTTTAAACTCTTGAAAACCCAATATTTTTTTTTTTAGACAGGATAAATTTCAGTCAAAAGTTTTGTGGATGGGTTGGGGGTCCTGCCTGACTACTGGAGGTGAATTCTTCAGGTTCCATGTCCCGACTGTTAGGCATTTTGGCTAATGTCATCCTCATTGACTCCTGGGAGCCTCCACATCTCAGGTCTCTGGTATTTCCTAAAGATTTCTTCCAACTCTCAACACCTGGCAGCTGCAGATTTCCATTCATTCTCATGGCCCTCTGGGTCTCTCTGATGTCTTTCTGCACACTTGATCCTGCCCTCCCATTGTCCTTCCCCTCACCTCTCCTATCCACTTCCCTCATTCCCTTTGCCTTCTATGACTATTTTGTTCCTCACTTTCTAAGTGTGATTCAAGCATCCTTGCTTGGGCCTTCCTTCTTGTTTAACTTCTTTGAGTCTGTGGGGTATATCAAGGGTATTCTGAACTTTTGGGCTCATATCCATTTATCAGTGAGTACATAGCATACATGTCCTTTTGGGTCTGGGTTACCTCACTTAGGATGATATTTTCTAGTTTCATCCGTTTGCCTACAAATTTATGTTGTCCTTGTTTTTAATAGCTGAGTAGTATTCCATTGTGTAAATGAACCCTATTTTCTGTATCCATTCTTTGGTTGAAGGATATCTGGGTTTTTTTCTGATTTCTGAGTATTATGAATAAGGCTGTTAAGAACATACTTGACCATGTGTCCTTGTGGGATGGTGGAGCATCTTTTAGGTATATATCCAGGAAAGGTATAGCTACATCTTCAGGTAGAACTATTTATAATTTTCTGAGGAACCACCTGATTGATTTTCAGAGTTGTTGTACAAGTTTGCACTTCCACCAGCAGTGGAAGAAAAGCAAGGACAATGGCTGAGGGAATAGTTAACCAATAACCAGCCCAACCTGAGGGCCATCCCATGGGCAAGCATCAATCCTTGACACAATTCCCCTGACAGTCTGTTATACTTTCAGACAGGAGCCTAGCATAAGTGTCCTCTGAGAGGCTCTACCCAGCAGCTGACTGAAACAGACTCAGATACCCACAGCCAAACTTTGGGCAGAAGTCAGAGACTCTTGTGGAAGAGTTGGAGGAAGGATTTAAGGCCCTGAAGGGAATAGGAAGCCCGCAGAAAGACCAACTGAGTGAGCTACCTGGATCTCTGGGAGTTCTCAGAGACTGAGACACCAACCAAAACCACCCCCATGCTGGAACATGGCCCCTGACACATACATAGCAGATGTGCAGCTCAGGCTCCCTGTAGCCACACCCCCCTCCAACAACTGGGGCAGAGGCTCTCCCTAAAGCTGTAGCCTAACTGACTGTGGTATCTGTTCCTCAACAGGGCTTCCTTGTCTGGCCTCAGTAAGAGAAGATGTACCTACCCTGGCAGAGACTTGATGCATCAAGGTGGAGAGATACCCGGGGGGGGGAGCTATGCTCTCTGAGGAGAAGGGGATGGAAGAGGGCTTCTACAAGGGGGTATTGGGAAGGGGCAGTGTTTGATGTAAATAAATAAATTAAAAATAATAAAGAAGTATTAAAATCACAAATAAAAGAAAAAACCCAAGATTTTTCTGTCATCTGGATTTTATTATTAATAAAGAGACAAAATTCTAGACTAAATGGAATAAGGATTTTTCAAATAAAAACTATAAGGAATAACTTTGAGATGAGATTGACAAACTGTTAAAAATGTAATAGTAAATTTTTTAAAGATTCAAAGTACAATAAAAATTTAAAATATAATAAAATAATGTTAAAACACATCTCTACTTGAAGAATAATAATAGATAAATTAAATTATTAAAATACATTACTTGCTATTTTGGTTTTTCACTTACATCTTATATTAATCATTTAAAGGCTCAATAGATATAGCTTTATAAAATATTAGATTAGATTATGGTCAAAAACTTGATGAAATATGATTTATTGTTTTTTATAAGATAACTTGTCATTTTTTGACAATGATTTATGTGAAAATAAATATGTTTTTATAACAAAAACAGATAAAGTTGAGACAAAGAATGAATATCTTTGTTAGCTTTAAATATTTATATTATCATGTCTTCTTTCAAGATACTCTTCCTGCATACCTGTTACATTAGGGAGCCTAAATACAATTGTTTTAGTATCAAGATAACTACACCATATATGCACTATTAAGTTTGATTCACATGTCCCAAAATAAATAGAGGTAGAATGATTAAGCATTTTAAAATATGCAATTCTATGCCACCATTTTCTCGTGGATCCAGTATTAAATATTGTAGTGGGTCATGATTCTCTCGTTTCCTTCTTGTGTCCTTTGCTCCTGAGCTTGAGTGCTTAATGTACTGACATAGGAGTTCATTATTCTGAGGTATTTGCCTCAGGAATAAATGAATGGTTTTCATTCTGTACTTGTCTGTAAAATGCTGTGCGCCTGTGGTTTTCAGTACCAGGGACGTATGGAAACTTTGGCTAACTTTGATCTCAGTGAGAACATTACCTCACAATCGTTTCACCTGCTCTGATAAGGCTTTGTGGAGTCACATCCACTTTAGAGAGGAGTGAGCCACTGGCAACCTCCTTCTTATTAAGTTAGAAGATGAAGAGAATCAAATGGGAATACTTTTTTCTTTTTCAATTTCTTTTCTCTTTTTAATCAAGTGTAAAATTGAGCGTTTTCTTTTATTGATTCACAAAACTATTCACCTAATATAGCTTCTAGGGCATTTTTATCAGCACAATAATAACTCTTTTACCCATTAGCAGTCAGTGACTCCTAGCCACTGTTGTCAAACTCTGGAAGCCCTTTATCAACCTTCTACGTATCTGAGTTTGCCTATTCTAGGACTTAGCATGAATATAATCATAAAGTATGTTTATGAGTCTTGTACTTTGTTTTGCAATGAACAAGTGATCAGCCTTGAAGTTATAGATATACAAATAATATTATATGTAATGACAATATTACACACACACACACACACACACACACACACACAAAAGAAAAGCAAGACAGAAACCATGGCTTTGAGAGGGTTGCATGGAGAAGATTATTGAAAGAGTTGGAGGGAGGAAAGGGAAATGGGAAAATAGTGTAATTATATTTTAATTGCAAAAATTAAAAATAAAACTATTTTACTTTCTTTATACTTTAAGCAGGTTTATAATAACTAATCTTGGTTTTCAACTTCGACTACATCTGGAATTAAGTAAAATCTAAGCACCTGGGCACATCTCTGAGGAATTCTTCTTGGTTGAATTATTTGAGGTGGGAGACCCGCCCTTAATCAGACTGCACCTTCTGGTGACATCTATTATATAAGGACATAGAAGAAATAACCCTTAGGTGTTTGCCTTCTTGCTTTCACTCTATTGGCAAGCTCATCTATCCTGTTCCCGGTGTCATCTGTTCACTGGTGTTAAAATCTGCTCCTTTGGGATTCCAATGTGGACTGAAAACCGGCAGCTGTCTAGAACTTCCCTCGGTCTCAGCCTGTAAGCCACTCTAGTGAATCCCACATAAATATTAGTCCATTATAGAGAACCCTTCTAAGGGACAGGAAAGTCATGTGAGGTTGGATAATTCAGGATTATCTAGCTCCAGTAGTTTCCATGGACTTTACCTAGATAGGCTTTTCCAGTTGCCATGTACTTGGCTCAGGGACGATTCAGGCAGAACACTATCTCTTGAGTTGTAGAGGCTAGATGAAGAAAAACGGGGAGCTCTGGGTTCCATAGTTCTCATATTAAAGCCATGTTCTTTACCCTGAAGCTATTACCATTGAGAATTGACTAGACAGTCTTTAAACATCTGGTATGGTTCTAAAGATGTCAAAATACCAATGCAATGAAAAGTTAAGAGACTATTATAATGCATGCCTTCAGCAGGGAATTCTTATCGAATTGGTAAAGTGTCTTTTGGTCCACCTTCTGGAGTACAGTCTGATGGGTGGATTGTTAGCCTTCTGTCATACAGCTATTTCAATATGAGCCCTTCTCTCTGTTTCTCATCTTTGTTTGTACTCTTGGACATAGGGATTCTAATAGTTTGACTTCACCTTCTCTGTTCCATTTCCTCCACGTCTTAAAACTCAATTTTATATGTAGTTTATAAAGCTTAAGGTTCTCATCAAACTGTTAAAGCTTGGTGATAGAATTATGGCATATTTTGGTAAACTTTGATCAATAAAATTTATCTTACATAGCCTCAGCATGCACAACCTCTCATGGCTACTGGTTGGTATTCAGGTCCTAAAGCTATCTCATTGTATACATGCTCCTTTTTACTCAAGCTGCACTATACTGGAATTTAATACTTGTTTTTAATTACAATGTTAGGGGAAGATGAACTTATATGGCACTGGCCTCACATGAAGCCTTGAAATTTCCCCTGTAAGTAGGAGACTTATAATATTTAATAGAAATGTGTGACTAAGATTTCATGTTCCAAAGCTGTGTTTAACTGTGATTCCTCATTTTAGTAAGAGGGTCCCACTTTTCTATTATAGGCTTGAACGTCGTTTAAGATACCTCCTGGGACAGAGACCTATCACAGTGAAGTGCTCTGTGGTGACTCAGTCCATAGTTTGTTTCTCTGGTTTGTGTGTCTTTCAAGTATAAAAGGCCAAGGTTTGATCTAGGTGCTGTTGAGGAGCACCTCTGAAGCCTACCTTGTGGAGCTGGTGATCGATCACTCTAACCTTGTTGCAATTACATCTCTGCATAATCCTATAGAGACCAGAAACACACACCCAATTTCATGACATTTGTTTATTTATCCTGCCATCCTCCTCTTTGTATGATGTCATTCCAAAACCAGGACTTTCACTGATTATTTAATTTTGATCAAACCTTATTAATTAATTGTTAGATAAATAAGTATTTATAAATATATAATATAGTAATATATAAATATACATCTATTTGTATATATTTACATTGCTTCAGGATTCCAGGAGCTATGTGCATGCTGTTCCTTACTGACCACGGCTTCTTGTTGGAAACTATGTGATTTGTGGTCTGAGATAACACATATTTGTTGCCCTGCATTTAGTGTATTATTTTCAGTGATTTTTCATTAATTTTAGTGCAATCTCTGAAGTGAATGGCTTTGTTATATAGCAGCAGCAGTAGTAATTATGACTCAAAACAGGTACATAGCGTTTTAGAATTGTGTGATTGACTGCAAATGAGAAATCATTGTTGTTTTTCCTTTTCTCTTTGAAAACTATTAGAGACAATGAAATCAAAATATTGAAAAATAATGAAAACTATATTTGCTGTGAAAGAGGTAAAATAGAAAATTCGGAGAGAAGGCCATAGAAATATCATTGTTTTCTCGGCAGTAACCCCATTTTTATCATCCCAGATCACCTCACGATTTGTCCTTACATTTGTATGAACATTATCATGTGAGCATGTTATACATTTTTATAAATGTTCATCATTTTAGAAATAAATACTTGAATAATCTTGGGTGAACAATATTACTTTACTTATAATTATCTCTTTTCACTATTTTTTTCCTGTCTTTCTACAGGTGCCACAGTCAGCCCTGCCTGACCTAGATGCAAATTCTTACAGATGCTCATCTATCTCAGACAATTTGTTGACTAGGAAGAAAAATAGAAATAAAATTGGCTTCTGGGTTAAGATTCTTCTAAAGAAATAGTAACAGATGAAATAACAATAGACAAAAAGTAAAAATAGATAAGGAATATTGGGATATGCAGTTGAGCTTGCAGATTACAGGAGTCCAAAACAAAAAAATGTATGGGATATAATGAAAAAAATGTATAGTATATACACATATATGTATATACATATAGAATATACATATGTATATATGTATCATGTGTGTATATATGGTATGTATATAAACAGTTGTATGCATGCCTATCTTTTTCATTTTTTTAGATATTTTCTTTATTTACATGTAAATTTCTTCTTTCCCAGTTTTCCCTCCAAAAAGCAAACAAACAAACAAAAACAACAAGAACAAACCCCTGTTGCCTCCCCCTCCCTATTTCTTTATAAACACTTATTTATTGAGAAATGAGTGAGTGATATATTCCTTTCAAATAAGAACCTTGATGTGATGTCTTCACAATGTGGTTCTTAAAATGCTCTTAAATTAAAGGGGGAAAAGGTAAAAGGGAATATTTTTGTTCTTGAGAAACTTTGGCACACAACGTTCCCTTCTCCATCATTGTAATTTCTAGCTGTTCTTTTTTATTGTATACATATAATGTGGAAGTTTTGACCATAGTGACTAATGTAAATACTTTCATGATCTCTTCAACCGACCAAACGCAAGGCTCTCATTACAGTCTTTTAATACCATGATGTTCTTTTTCCTGAATTTTCAATAGATGTGGCTTTTACACCATGGAAATCGTTTTATGTTCAGTGAAAAGTAAAATACACTTAATGCTTCTAGAAGTCAAAAGAACCACTGAAAATAGATCTCAATTTACCTGTATAGCATCCATTTCTCTTTGTGAGGCAAAGAAGTCACACTGGGAGAGAAACAGGTGCCCGAAGCCTGCTTTTTACCAGAGAGCATTAGCCCCAGCAAGCGGAAAGTGTTGAGAAATATTTTCTTTGCCCTGATTTACACTCGTGTGTGACTTTTTCTTCACTGAGCCTGTCAAATGCTGTGTCTGCCCACATTCTCCCTCTCTTTCTGATCTGTTTTCTTGGAAGGGCTGGTAGCAAAATACTGCATGTTGTACTTCTAAATCTTAAGGAAAAGTTTCTTTAAAAAAGCTTTGTGTTTGGCTGCTGTGATGGTCTTCCCTGGTGCTTTGTTTGTTTTTAGAGCAGGGCTAAGTTTTTGTCAGGTCATGAGTTTTTAGTAACATATATTTAATGTGATGATGATTTCTTCTTGTGGAATGAGGAATTAAACGTGGCTGAAATTTTTGTTGCAAAGAAGAATGGCATATGAAAGAATCAGAATACAAAGATGTAATAATTAAAGTGTTGTATCATAAGGAGAGTTCAACCTGCCTGCACACATCAAGTTTTTGTGAAAACATAATTATGCACCACTCAAGTATACTTAAAACATAAAAATCTAAACTCCCAAACAAGCTGTCATAAACAAATTCCCATTTGCATTTTTGCTAATCAGAAATCAAATAGTGTATTTTAACAAAATATGTATTTGCTACTTTCAAAAAAAAGAAAACAAGTACCACAAGTAATTTGCTCAGCAAATATTTACTGTGCTATAACTGTGTTTCGAAGATTGAAAAACACCGTGGCGTAAGAAAAACAGCCTAGTTGGGAGCTGCTATGCTTTTAGTATAGTTGTTCAAAACACATTTCATTCTGTCAAATTTTCTCCTTGGACTGATAATCAAGTTTAAAAGTTTCTCATTGAAAAGCCTCAACATATAAATTAAAGAATAAGATTTGTGCCTATTTGCTCTATATGTTACGACAGCTGACCACTATTAATTCAACTAAGCATGCCATGTGCCATTTTATAAAGCTTATTATCAGAGCTGAATAGTCATCTTCGTGGGGCATTTGACATATGGGGCTAGGTCTTTTGACAAGTGTGTTTCTTCAGTATACACACATGCATAACATACATTTCATATACACATGTGTGTTGTATGTGTGAAATTTACAGAAAGCAAATTTTATAGCTAAACATGAAACATGTATAGATATCATCTTTATATCTCACTTAACCCTAAGTGCAATGGAATAGATTTGCCTTATCTTAACTTGGGTGCTGTAAATAAATGTTTTTATACTCACTAGTACTGACTATTGCTCATATATTCATGAATTCTCTCTCTATTAACAGGAATATTTATTTTTGAAAGATAATTCTAATCTCCTTTATCACTACCTAAAATGTAAGAGTCACCGGATTAGCAATAAAAAAGCTGGGTGTACAGTAATGGTGTCACAGTGCCTTAATCCCTCAAGTGTTCAGTTTGGTTGTTTTTTTTTTTCACCTATGAGACAAGAGAATGCTCCAGGGTTTTAACACTAGGTGTAATGCAAATGCCTGAGGTTTGATGACTCTCAGGTTTTCCTGTTTCCTGATATCAACACACATGGATGGAGTTCAAGAACGAGCTCTTCCCTTTTCTTCTATTTCATTCTTCCCAACTTCCAGAAACTCCATTTGTCCTCTTAACCTACCAGAAATCTTAAAATTTACAAAACTAAAATTAATCATCTAGCAGACAAAATTATTCTACACAGTTAACTGCTTCTTGAGCTCCTGTGGCTTTTTAAAATGTTCTATTGATATAATTAAATTTATGATAATCAAAATGTCCAGGCCATCGCTATGGGGAAAACCCTCTTCGATGACATACTTCATAGGATGATTATAATTTAAAACAGTACTTTTGATCATCTGAGATTTAACTAGTACTCATAAACTCAGACATGTATTTTCCACTCATGGCACCCTGTTAACATTTTTTTTTTATTTTAGATATTTTCTTTATTTACATGCGAATTTCTCCATTCCCAGTTTCCCCT
>NW_022196896.1:120178559-120188406 GCF_008632895.1 Mastomys coucha
GAAATTGGACATAGTACTACCGGAGGACCCAGCTATACCACTCCTGGGCATATACCCAAAAAATACTGAAACATGTAACATTTTTTTTTTTAAAGTTGAGTTTTGTAGCATTTAAGAATTCTAATTTTCGAATCATTGATATTCAGTATATAACACATGACTCATCTTAAATATGCTAATTATTTATGGGTTTTATAGTAACCAGAAATTCAATTTACTCTCCCATTATAGTCTCTGGGGGGAAAGGAAGTATGAAAATGTGGGAGATTGCCAGGGAAATTGAAATAATAGACAAAGTAGACAAAATGAATTTTCCAAATAATGGTTTTATTTATCTCAAAACAAACCAGGCAAACCTTTCACTTAGAAAGTAGAATTTTATGAAGGGTTGTGTTGTTTCCAAGGGGAAAAGCAAGGAAGAGAACTTGCTGCTACACTGTGTGACATGATAGGGAGTGAAACGCCCAGGCAGGAGTCAGCATCAGAGTCTGAGTATGTTCAAAGCTTACTCACTATGATACCTTGGCAATACTGATAGCATGCCCTGGGGGTTTGAAGGGTTTTATATGATCAGTGGCATCAGCAGAGCTCTTCAGGCATGTAGGTGTAGTGAAGACTAGATGGACCTAGTCCCTCTGTACATATGCGAGAGATGTACAGGTTGATCGTCATTTGGGACTTACCTCTAACAACAGGAGCCTGGGCTGTAAATGATTCAGTTGCCTGTCTTTGGATTCCTTACTGGACTGCCATGTCTAACTTCAATAGAAAACTAGGGACCTCCGCTTGAGCCGGATCCTACTTTGGGCCTATCTCTGGACCTTCTTTTCCTTAGGCTCCTCTCCATATCCATCCCTGCACTTCTTTCAGACAGGAGTAATTATGGGTCAGAGTTTTGACTGTGGAATGGCTACCCCTTCCCTCACTTGATGCCCTGTCTTTCTGCTGAAGGTGGTCTCTATAAGTTCCCTCTCCCTACTCTTAGGCCTGACACTATTACTGAGGCTATGGAGCACTCATAAAAAGGGACCAATCATGACTGCCCTTCTGAAGACCCAACAAACAGCTGAAAGAGTCAGATGCAGATATTCGCACCCAATCAATGGAACAGAAGCTGCTGACCCCTGTGGAAGCAGGGAAAGGCTGGAAGAAGCTGAGAAGGAGGGCGACCATGTAGAAAGTCCAGCAGTCTCAATTAACCTGGGCCCGTGAGATCTCTCAAACACTGGACCACCAACCAGGCAGCATACACCAGCTGATATGAGGCCCCCAACACATAGACAGCAGAGGATTGCCTGGTCTGGGTTCAGTCAGAGATGATGCACCTAACCCTCAAGAGACTGTAGGCCCCAGGGAGTTTAGAGGTCTAGCTGGATGGGAAGTAGCGGGTGGGAACATCCTCGTGGAGATGGGTGGGGAGGAGGTATGGGATGTGGAACAGTCATAAGGTGGACCAGGAGGCGGGGGGCGAGGGGCGGGGGGCGACGAGGAATAAAATCTGGTGTGTAAATAAAGAAAGAAAAGATTAAAAAAGAAGATGCGCCCAGTCCCATTACAACTTGATATGACAAGGTGGGTTGATATCCATGAGAGTTCTCTCCTCAGAGGAGCAAGGAAGGGGACCATAGGAGTAAGGGAAGAGACATGAAATTCTGATCAAGATATAAATTAATTAATTAGTTAATTAATTTTTAAAAGCCCCTTCTCTATACCATGCTGGACCAGACTCAACTGTCTTTTCTCCTCTTCCTTTCCTGTGATTACTGTAAGGGACTGGGAGAGAATCCCTTGGATTCTTCTCTCTGGAGATTTTATTTTGAGTAAATAGTTAAAATTGATCATATATTCAACGTACACATATAGGCTGACAATTAGACTCATTCTAGATATCAGTGATAAATTTTCTGGGAATTCAGTAGCAAATGGTGGATATTTTGATGCATCATAAACATTTTATACGTATTTTCATCTTTTTTTTCTCTTTTTAACAAACGGTAAGACAAATATTCTCTCATGCTAGCTAAGGAATAAAATATATGTATGCTTTGACCATTAAATATGAAGCTTAATATTTGCATAATGCAAGTTTGGATTTTACATTAAAAGATAATTTTTATTTTAAAGTTTTTGTTTCATGACTAGCAAATTGGAGTTCTACATCTACTCAATATATAACAAAGACCAACTTTGTCCTCTGACTTGGTAGCATATGTATGAGGCAGAAAATATAAATTAATAGTTTGAAGACACTAGAGATCAGAGACTCTATCAGAAAGAGATGATTATGATTTCCCTGACCTTATTTCTGTGACAGGATAGACATGAACAGAACTCATAAAACATTGTGAGCCAAGCAGACAATGAAGGAATCCCAGAAAACGGATGAGTAGAGTTCATTGGTTAAAGAATGGATATAACACATTGTGCAATAGAGAAAATGCAGGTCCCTGGACTCAGTGAATTCTGGACTCAGTCATGAGCTCAGAAAGTTCAGAACCCTGGGTAATGCATGAGGGGAAAGAAAGTAAGAGTGCAAAGCAATAATCAGCATGTAAAAGCACTGATATAAGGCTGTGAGCATTACTTGCTTTTTATATTCAAAATGAATACTAAAAGAAAACCAATGTACATTCTGAATGTGTCCAACACGCAGAAGATTCTACTTTGGTAGTAGGAAAATTTATAGCCTCTTAGCTGAGGATTATGGCAAATTATAAAAGTCAGATAGATACAGAGGGATAAAACTGTTTTCAAGGAATTTATCCAAAGGGTAGAACACATTTCAAAAGTATTTGGGGGAATATAATTTCCATAAATCCTTCACCCAAAATTAAATTAAATTCACTTATCTTCTATTCACTGGTTACTGGGCATACAAAGGAAACCTGTTAATAAAAAGAGCAATAAACAATCAACATGCCCCATAGTTAAAATAACATTAGAATTAAAAGATAATAACTTTTATTATTACTAAAATTGACTGTGAGGTTATAGTTGTGAAGATAAGGATAGTGCAGACTAGTGAAGGTGTGCATTGATTCATGCAAATCAGCTTTGACAGTTGACCTTGACTTCATGCACATAAACCTTTCAGTCTGCCACACAGTTTTTAAGAATACAGATGATGGAAAAGTGGCAGGCAGATTTGATATAGGGATAGCTGAATCTACAGCAGTGGTTCTCAACCTATGGATTCTGACCCCTTTGGTGGTTAACGACCCTTTCAGAATGGTCTCCTAAGACCTTCAGAAAAACCAGACATTTACACTATGATTCATAACAGTAGCAAAGTTACAGTTATGAAGTAACAATAAAACAATTTTATGGTTGGGGGTTACCACAACCGTAAAAGGATAAGACCATTAAGCAGGCTGAGAACCCCTGATCTACAGGAAACATACCCAAGCAATTTCAAATAAAGCTAAAGAAAAAAAGCAAACCATACTGATGAACAAAAAATTACTATTCATCCTCTGGTTGTTGTTGTTCACCCAGGAAAAAAACAGCTTTAGCTCTAAAGAGGAAAATGTGCATATTGGCAGTGGCAGAATTAAGATAGCATTGTTTAGATTGTCTCCTGCATCCTGCCCACTTTAGCTGACATCATTCCCAGGAGAAGTCAATGAGTTGCTTGGTTGATCTTCTGCAAGACACAGAAATCAGGGTCCTCTGTGGAAGACAGCTTTATGAAGGAAGGGACAGCAGAACACTAACAAGTGTTTGCCAGCAAGAATTCTCAGAATAGACTGTTGTGTGAAGGTTATGTCTCTGATAATGGATAATGCTGATTTAAGAAGAAAAAAGTTGTAAGTGGTGTTCTTAAGTAGCTGTTTATGTTTGCGAGAGAATCGTTGATGATTATGTAAACTGGTCCTCTGCAGTGCGTTAGGTAGGAATTTACTGTAAGTTTCCTGTGAGAAACAATTTCCCTGTACCACTGTTTCACTATCAAATGTACTTCTCATATTTTTAATTTTAAAATTTCTTATGATTTCATACATGAGTGTGCTTTTTTCATAGCTTCATAAATGAGTGTTTACATCATGTTCAAGTCTCCTCTTCTCCTCTTCAACCCTTCCATGTGTGTGGCCCCCTCACCCTCTCTCAAATTCATGACCCCTTTTCTGGAGTTATTAATGTTACATATAAATGTATACATGCTTTTACATATTTTAGAGTTAACCACTTGGGATTTGGAAAACCAAATTCTGGAAAAACACTGAATCTCCCTCCCTTAGTAGCCATTGATTGTGATTGCCAATAGATATTCATCTAGGATTATGGTTCTATGAAAATTTTCCCCATCAATACTGTCATGTCAACTAGTGTCATCTTGTGCTAGTCATGCTCGGGTGACCATATTGTTGGGAATTCAGAGATACAACAGCCCTGTCATGTGGGGAAGTAGCTACTTGTAACCCCAACTGAATTAAGGTGACAGGTCCAAATAAAAAGTTGTTGACATAGTCCATGATAAATGTGTGATTAAATAGAGCTCTCTACTTTGTGTAGAGGTCCTTTTGTGGGATCTTTGTGTGACCTTCCTAAAATAATTAGTTGTTCTTCATGTGACTGACTGATAGAAAATACTTTTGTCATCTGCAGAAAGCTAAGAGGAACAATGAACAAAAAGAGGGAAGTAGGGGAAAGGTTTTCTATTTAGCTAAGCCAGAAATCTATTAAAAACACTGAAATTTAGATTTCAACTGTAAGACATACTATCATATTTAGGTTTATAAGCGTGAGGTTTCTAGCCACCCCAGTCATGATGCTCACCTCTTAAAGTGACCTACATTCTAAATGTCTACGCTGATAAGATTTTTTTAAAAGTGTTTTTATGACAGTGCCATGACTTGAAATAGAAAATACTGAACCATAGTGCACATTTTACAATCTCAGAAAGATAAATGATTGTAAAAATAGTGGAGAGAAATCTGAGATCAGCAGGGAATCCAAGGCTTTTCACAACTCTGTGGCCAGCAGAGCTGAGGTGGTCTGTAAAAGGCTTGAGATTAGTAATCGCCTGTGAATGATTCTCATAGTGGAAGAGGAATGTACTCTTGTGTGATCACCCATGAAACACAGAGGGTATGTGAAGGACAGAGAACACCTAGCTTATAACATTTATGTTAAAAATTAGTAACTGAAAATGTATCCCAAAGCTCTGTTGCCGATCCTCGATGTTTCCATGGAGTTTGTTTAAGTGGAGAGGATGTTGGTTCATTTCTCTCAGCCACACTAAGTAGAATTACTGCAGTGCCCAAGTATTGTTCTGTAGGACAATTAAACACAAAGAACCCTGCAATTTCAAGAGGGATTTGTTTTATTAAGAACATGGCCATTTAATGAGAACATTAAATCCCACACTCATCAGATATGACAATAGCAAAGTGTTTCTCCTCCTCATGAGCCCATAATCAATGTAACCAAGCCATAAAATATTCAGTCTGACCTTACATGGATTTTTTGTGAAATAGCTTCCAGTACATATTTATGGGTTTTTTTCACATAATATTTAATTTTACCTCCTTTCATCACAATCTAGAGTAGTATTTTCTGAATGCAGCATCAGTGGGACTAAGTTGGCTTCTTGGAATGATAGTATCATGAGAATGGCTTGTTAAAAAAAGTAAGCAAGAAAATTTGTCATTGTGTGACATGTAGAGGACTTTCATCCTATGTAGCTGGCAGTACTATGAAGTTGATCCTGAGTGCTAGGTTGTAAGTGGTTATGTCAACTGGAGAATACAGAGATATCCCACAAGAATTGGGAAATAAGTTACTGTATTTAGTGACAGTAATGTTCAATAGATAGTCTAAAGACAGGAGCATCGTGTAGGTTTTGTGAGATTCATTTCTACTCTGTTAGAGCTGATTTGCCAAATCACCTGAAAGAGATATTGAATTTGGTGGGAACTCTGAGAACAAGTGGGCACTAGCAGACCCTTAGTCCTCATAACCTGTCAGTGATGTCGGTCGCATTTGTAATCAGGTGTACTCACTTAAGCCTTTGGCAAAAGGCAAGATCAGACTTAGCAAAGACCACTGGGGATTTGGTTTCAAAGGCTTCTTGATACAAAGGCACTTTCAGATCCTTTGTGGCATGCTTGCCAACTTATTATTGGGGTTAGACGTGAGAGTGACCCCCAAAATGAATGACACCATGTACAATGTAGGGCATACCAGAAGCAGCTCCAAGCTCACCACTGAAAGTGTTCCATTCCAAATGACAAAATTCAGAAGTAAATGGTATCCATGGGCTGTCTACCTCACCTCTAAAACTGACAGAGCTCTGTGCTCTATCGCTACTACCCTATGCCCCAACTTATCTCCCATTATTCCTTGTAGTTCGCTTGGTTCAGTGGTTGGAGTTGCTAAATTAGGGGCTACATTTTAATCAGAAATTGATCCAACATATCCTAAAGACCTCAAATGTCTGATGAAGAAGGAAGAGTTACAAATAATACAGAAAGCTGTTTAGAAATAAACTGGAAGAGTTTGGGGTGGACCAGAGTCCAGTATGGGGATATTTATGTACTATTGTGTGCAAGTTAATGCCACTTCAGTATAGTCCTGACAATTAAATCAGTAGCCACAGTTCCCCACCTCTCCATGTGGAAGAGCTGTTTGCAGGCAAACGTAGCTATTAGGACTTGAAGATGAACTGTCTTGCACAGGTTGGTGTGAAGACATGGTCTCTAGTTGGTAGTGCTGCACTTTAAGGTATTGGACACCTGTAAGGTGGGGGGTGTGCTTAGAGATGTACATGATCTCTGGTACAATGCCTTTGAAGGTTTTGTCCTCTTTCTGGCCTTTTAATTAGTTTTTCTCTGCTTCTTGGATGACATGTGCTGAGCAGCTGTACTCTACACCATTGCACTGTGATCTGCCTCACCCAGGCAAAAGATAAAAATACCAGCTCCACATAGGCTGAAACCTCTCTACCGAGCATCCCAAAGAAAGTTCTTTTAATTTGGGTTTCAAGGAAGTTTTGTCAGAGCAGTGGAAACTCTTTTACATGCACCTGCAAGGTTGTCTGCATTAACCTGATTTAGCTCTTACACAGCTGGAAAAGCTTTGTTCCCAGTAGACATTTATTGAAGTTAAATATATTGTTAAATGAGTTGTTTACTCCATCACTCCCCAGAGCAGTGGATAAAAAAAAAAAATAACTGGGCAAATGAATTATTAACCATGCCTAAAAGGAACAAAATGTCCACAGGGACATGGAAAACCTCTAATATATTTCTGGGAATCTAGAAAACCACATGAGTACAAATATCCTGAGCAGTACACATGAAGAGCAAAGATTGGAAAGGGTTCTGAATTCTTATCTCTGTGTAATCTTGGCACCGCACACAGAAAGAAGGAAAGATTTATACTGCCTGGCTGTCAGCTAAAGGCACATCCCTATTTGTATTCAGAACCCTTCAAGAATGGGGAGAGAGATTGACCCTTGGAATTTAAAGAAGTCTGCATCCAATCAACTGATCATTAAATCACAGATTTTTAGAAGCCACACACAAAGGGTATAGATTTCACAAATACATTAAGAAAATACATTTGTGAGCCCAAACAAAAAGCATAATGCACAGTAGCAGCAATAGTTCTTGAAGGGGGAAATCTGCTCTCATGGAGCAGAAGGATTTTTATACATTGATGCCTAACACTTGCTTGATAATATATTCATCCATGCTCACAAGAATTATTGGTTTGCTCACAGAAGAAGGGGAGGAAGGATTGTAGGAGCCAGATGGGTCCAAACATCACAAAATAGCCCACAGAATCAACTAAGCAGGGCTCATGGGGGCTCACAGAGACTGAAATGACAACCATGCACTCTGTATGGCTCTGACAGATCCTTTTCCTCCTATTGGGTTGCCCTATTGAGTTGCCTTGCCCAGCATTGATATGAGAGTCTGTGCCCATGTCCCTGGAAGGCTTGCTCTTGTTTTTGAAGGGAAATGGAAGAAGAGTTAATCTGGGGAAGGGGAGAGGTCTGAAGAAGGATTGGGAGAACTGGAAGGAGGGGAAACTGTGATAGGGACGTAATATATGAAAAAAGAATAAAAGTTAAAAAATATTGGTTTATAGCTTCTTATTATATTTTGTCTGGTTTCAGAATAAGGATAATATTGGGTTCAAAGATGTGCGGAGAAATATTTAATTCTCTTCTATTTGGAAAGAAATCTTGGTAAATTTCATTTCTATGTATATATCTAGAAAGTAAAATATATACAATACAGAGATTCACACAAAAATTTTCTTAAAAAATTACATATAGCAATAAGAGAAAAAATTACAATGACCATCAACTGATAAATGAATATCCTGTTTTTATTTTTTAATTTGTGTGTGAGTGTTTGTGTGTGTGTGTGTGTGTGTGTGTGTGTGTGTTGTGTGTATGTATACGTGACACAAGCTGGAGCATTTGAGAAAATTCCTCCATTAGATTGGCCTATAGGCAAGCCTAAGGACATTATCTTATTGGTAATTCATGTGTGGTAGATGGGACCAGACTATTGTAGGCAGTGCCACTCCTGGGCAGGAAGTCTTTGATGATATGAGAAAGAAGTCTGAGCCAGCACTGAGGAGCAAGTCAGCAAACTCCATTCCGCCATGGGCTCTGCCTCCATTCCTAACTACAGCTTCCATTCTGCCATGGGCTCTGCCTCCATTCCTAACTACAGCTTCCATTCCGCCATGGGCTCTGCCTCCATTCCTGACTACAGCTTCCATTCCTGACTACAGGTTCCTGCCTGGAACACCCTTCATGATGGGAAGCTACGAGGTGAAACATATCTTTCCTCCTCTTGTTTCTTTTATTCATGGTGTTTCATCACATCAATAGAAACTGTAGCCAAGAAAGTGCATAAACAAAGTATATTATAATAAAACATGCTTTCATTAATAATGATAATTACCAATCTTCTTATATTGACAGACACTGGGAGCATTGTGGAAGAGAAGAGAGTTAAATGTTATCTTGTTGTAAGTCAGAATTATTATTCATCTTTGGTTAGAACACAGGTGATGCCTCCTAATTTATGCGTAAAGTCCAGGATCTACACAGCTACTTAGAAAGAAAAAAGATTGGTGTTCAGGAACTGTAGAAGAAAGTTCTGGGGTACAGGTTGTATACGCTGGTCATGAAGGATGAGTGAACACTGAGAATGTATTGAAACTTATTAATTACATTTAAAATGCCACATTGTATATGAATCATATCTGAGACAAATATAAAACATATTATCTCATTGCAATGTTTAATGAGATGCCTTGGGTTTGCTGGAACACCATCAGAGGTGTGCCTTACAGCTGCTTATGTGGTTTTGTTTTTCCCTTGAAGGCATTTCTTAATTTGATAAAATTATGTGAACAGGGCATAATGAAGGGAAGCCACCTAATTTTTCAGTATAGGAAATACTTTCTAAATTTGCTTTAAGTACTTTAAGATGCTTAATTATTTATGCAGTTCTTCATTCCTATTTAATATTTCATCATAGTGATATAGGAGAACCTAAACACATTGTCCTATATTGTTACCATGATGTCTCTATTGTCTTATCCATCAAATGATTAGTATATAAGCAAAATATCACATAGAAATATAATCTTTTCTTTTTTTGTTTTGTTTTTTGTTTTTTTTTCTTTTTTTAAACAGTCTTATGTAGATGCTCGTCTACAGCAATAGTGAAAATACATTTTTCTCAATATAAATTTTAAATAACTCCAAACATATTAGTTGTATACTTAAAAATAGTACATCACCACTAGTGTTTTCTTAAATGAACATGAGTATATAAAGTCTTTTTGTTTGTTTTGTACTTAGTAGAGTTTAAAATCT